>NW_007726424.1:171498-188949 GCF_000696425.1 Galeopterus variegatus | reverse complement strand
CATGGCCGGACAAAAAAAAAAAAAAAAAAAAAAAAAAAAAAAAAAAAAAAGGGTACGGTGTATTTGTGTAGGTTGGTGAGGGAGGGCTGGAGAGAAGGGACAAGAAGAGAAGGAAAAATACATTCTATGTATAAGAACTACCTTCAAAAGTTCACTTGTATAAGATTTGACCTTCAAATAACAGTTGAAAAATGGAGCTGAAATTGGAGATGAGTCATGCTCACTAACTGGAAAGACTCCAGATTCTTAAATTAGCATTTTGATTCCAATTAAGCCCTGATCCCTATCTTGTGGGTTTAAACTTTTCTAAAATTTGTCATTGTTTTACTCTTTTTAGATATTTCCCTCCCATATCTATTAAGGCAAAAATTGTTTCAAGGAATAGATTTATTAAGCCAAAAAACAAAAAAGCCCCAAAACCCAAAAACACAAAACAAACACAAAACTAAGCATGATATTAACAAATAGTTTTTTTCCATAAATAATGTTATAGTCATTAAAAAATTCTCTGGTCATTGTTTTATTGACTAAAAATCACATGTGCAGTAAACTGTATATAAAACATTGAAATTTGCTCCCAGAACATTAGCCTGCATTCTTTAGAAACAATCTATGTGGGTCTGAAAGTAAAGATGACATTTTCTTTTACCCATATGTAAAGCAAAGCAATTGGTGAGCCATAGGGAATGATTTGATTTTTTAAAATGGAATTAGGGGTTCTGAAGGCACCTGTAAATTTTTATTCTGATTAATAATCACTTCTGATTAACACTCTATTTCTCGAGTCCTCCCTATGTTTAAGAGTATGAAATAGTGTAAGGAAAGGTCAACGTCTGTGTTTTGCTCTGTATGAACTCTGACTTCCCGTCACAGACAAGTCTAGAAAAAACTTGGGCAAAGTTTATCTTTGAGACCTCCTCCTTTTTGGGTGTTTTCATCCCTTGATAAATGGTGACTCTATCCCTGTATAAGTCCAATCCTGTCTAAAAACACTAATTAACAACAGTATATAAAAAAAATTCCCTACACATTTGTAAATCATATCTTACTGTCAGTTCTCTCTCTGAGTGCACTAGTAAGTTTTAAAGTATCTTGCCTGGTCACAGTGGCTACTTTGAGAAGTCCGGGGGTCACAGTCACATGACTGACATCCTCTGCCAGGGACCAGATTCCAGTATCCATCAGCACAACGGTCACAGGCCAGGCCTGTGACATTTGGCAGACAAGGGCACACACCAGTGACAGGGTCACAGAGGCATGCTCCCTCATCAGGGGGACACTGAGTGGGACTCACACCGGAAGGGTGGCAGGAGCATCCTGGGATAAAAAAAGCTGTCATTAGAAGTAAATTCAGTGATAAGGCTAGCACTTAATAAACCAAACAGCTTTTTAGACCTGGATATATTATTTCTCCAAAGGTCTCAAAGAAGAAACACCTTGTAATAGGATTTATCAAAGAATCTAAGTAGGTTGAGCTCATTCAATTGTATTCGATGTCCCCACAGAGCCATTTGACAAGGTTTAAACTACTGTGCTCTAAGAACTCACAGTTAGGATGACTAAAAGTCTCACTTTTCCCTCATGCAATTCACCAAAGTTCCATTTATTTAAATGATTAAAAAATGGTTTTTCTAAATTGATTTGGGTGAACTGAAATAGTTAAAATATCTCCTAAAAATAAGCAGTTTATTCCCCTTCTTTCTTTGTCATAGAATCAAATCTTCATTGTCTTCTACATCAGTGATTCTCATATTTATACATTAAAGTCACTTGTCGAGCTTGTAATAGTGCAGATTCCTGGGCCTCACTCCCAGAGACTCTTACTCAGTGGGCGTGAAGTACAGCCCAGGAATCTTTGTGTCAACTGATTGTTAACTGATTCTGGCACAAGTGCACTGGGGACTACAGTCTGAGAAACAATACTTTGAGTCCACCAGGACAGGTGTTAAAGGCAATAACCACAAAAGACAAACTAATAACACCAGTGAGTACATTGTAGCTGTGTCTGGGAATACCTAAGTGGCGCTGCACACGTGTCTGCTGACAAGTTCAGTGCAGCAGCCCTATCACCCAGTGGGTGCTATTTTTGCTTGCTGAGACTGGCCTGACTGACATGAGCATGGGAGAACTGACACCACATTTACGAGCTGCCTCTCAGCCACATTCCCACCCCCCCACCCCCCCGGGAGCTTGGCAGACTTACTTCTGCATGTCTGATTGAGGGCCGACCCAAAGTAACCTGGTTTGCAGAGCTGGCAGTTCGGGCCCTGAGTGTTGTACAGACATCTAAGGCACTCCCCTGTTACCCGGCTGCAGGACTCTGGATCAGATATATCTATGTTGTTGTTGCAGGCACATGGCCTGCAAGGAGTGCCTGAAATTCTTGGATTCCCATAGAAACCAGGAGAGCATTCTCCACACTGAATACCTGAAAGAAGCGGGGAGAAAGAGGAAATAGGAGGAGGTGTGAGTGTTGGGGGAGGAGGAGAGATTGATGTTGTAAATAGGATTATCAGGCTCCTCTAGGGACAATGAGAAGTTACACATTAGTGGTTGAATAAAGAAAAGTGCTCTACCTTAAACAAATCATTCATTTTATTTATTATTCATTTAGAGAATAGAAAGATAATTCAGAGCTAAAAAGTCTTTGGTGAGAATGGATTCTAGTCTTTCTTCAGAAACTTTGCAGTTGTGGGCACAGAATTTTTTTTTTCCTTTTTGTCTTTTTTACTGACCGGTAACGAGATCGCAACCCTCGGTGTCGCGCCCGCACCACGCTCAGCCAGTGAGCTGGAACTGGTCTCCACATGGGATCTGAACCCTCGGCGGGAGCACCGCTGCGCTCCTAAGTGGCACACTATCCAGTGCGCCACCGGGCCGGCCCAATGGGCACAGAATTTTTAGGTCCTTATAATTAGAGTCACCCTGGTGTGCCCCGGGACCCAAAGCTAATCTCAGCTCCTGTTCTCCCTGGCGCATCTCAACTCCCACCTGATCCTAAAGGTGAACTATGGTTAAAATGAAGCAGCCTTGAAGGATACGTCCTAATAGCAACAGCCTGAGATATGTGTCTGGAAGTGTAGATGGGCGAGAGCAGTTTTCTTGACGTATGAGCCCTTGAGGGTGTTTCTATTGTGTAGTATATGGAGAAACCATTTCTGCCCAACACTCTTTACCCTGCCAACCATGAGGTAACTGTAGTGGTTTAGGTGTCCAAACTGTGGGTCCACTGTCCACAGTTTGGCTCGTCCCTCTTGGAAATGCTCTTGTCGCTCACATATGGTCTCAGTTTTTAAAAACTGACCAACCAAGCCAAACTGTACATGGAGAAGAGGTAAGAGGTGAGAATGAACTAGAGCCACGTATAACCTTAGATGTCACAAATAAGAAGATCAGCCACACAGTTTATCATCATGATGGCAATCATCAGTGAAGAAAATAATATTACCATATTTTATACATAAGATTAAATCAGGTGGATTTCATAAGTTATTTTCTTGTTAGCATTCACACTCGCGCTTAAACTCTTTAAAATTTTTGATTGAGCAACAGATACAAATTTTGATTTAAGACTTATACAGTGACTATACAATGCTCAAATCAGTACTTCGAGACATTTAAAAAAGTTGGTTATATCTGTGAAATATCAGTTAAACCAACTGCTTGGAATTATACAAAGAAATCATTTGACTGATTAAATTTTTAATTTTTAATTGCTTATGTTATATGTAAAGATTCATATGTATCATGGAAAGATTTGTGTTACCTTTTAATTCTATTTTTCCACAGAACTTTTTGAAGTATCCTTGTATATGCTATTTAATCACATATATCTTACTTAACATGATGATTTTACTTCGAATAAATTAATTTGACTTGCTCTCACTTGGTCAGTTAATTTTCTAGAACATTATTTAAAAACAATTATAGTGAAATGAGTTTTTAATTATCTTTGGTTTTTGAATCATTCAAATTCTTTGCTCAGTAAAGTAGCAATTTAGTAAATTGTGTCTTCTTACCATTAACTAATATTCTGCACCACTCATTTTTTTAAGGCAGATAAATTATGAACACGTGATCAATTTTCAGATTGTAGTGTGAGATAGAAGGAAAAAAACCATCACGAATCATATTACGTACCTGCATAACCTTGAAGACAATTGCAGATTACATCTGAGCCCCAAGGATTCTGATAACAGGAATGGGCAAAATACTGATTGCTTGAGGGCACATCTGGACATGGGCAAGGACGACAGGACTGTCCTGAAGGAGGATTTCCATAGTAACCATTGATGCACCTGTCAACGCAATTTCCTTTTACCAAAATGTTTCCAGGAAAAGCTCACTAGTTAGCCAATGTGAATTTGCTATGCTTTACAACAGTGCAAATGTAAAAACTCTATATTTTAGAAGATGCTCATTTGCTCTGTGAAATATTTTTTTTGTTTCCTATCGAGAGTCTGAAGGCATAGTCATTAAACTCAATATAATAGCACTTGATTTTTATACGACATTTGAAGAACATTAAGAGCAATGTGCCAGACAAATGTGTTATTGATTTAATCAGACACTTTCTGGCCTGAAAGATGGTCTTGAAGGACAATGGAACAATTATCTCCCCCACCGATAGTAGTCATTCTACACTGAAATACCGTTGAGACTCTATTCAATGGTCCTTCATCGTGAGATCAGAACAAAATTTAAAAAACTAAGAATCAAACAGCACATGCATTCCATACCTTTCACAGTTTCTTCCAGTTGTAAAGCCTCCACAATTGAAGCACGATCCTGTCTCTGGATCACATAGTTCAGCAAACCCATTGCAAGAGCAAGGGCGGCAGGTGGGAAATCCAAAGTAGCCTGCCGGGCACCGATCACAATGGCGGCCAGCCACCTCTCCACGGCAGGGGCACTGTCCTGTTATTTGGTCACATACAGCGTTCTTTGAGCCTTGAGGGTGGCAGTGACATGCTGGATAAAGCAGAGAAGCATGATGGGGTGGGGATAGGTGTTGTGGTGGTGAAAAGGCTACAGTTCTGATTTTGCATTCCCTGCCCCATCCAGGTGAGTGAAGTGAGGCTGTACAGTGCTTAGAACAGAGCCTGGCATAGAATGAACACCAGGTAAATGTGAAATAACAGTTCACTGATTCATTCACTACACGGCATGTTGTGAACAACTAGGCCTTGTGAACATTTGTTGTTAACACCCAGGCACCAAACAAGCAACATGTTTTTAATGACTGTGTATATGAGACTACATAAAATGTAAGAACCCTTCTCAAGATGGTCAGATTTTTCTTTTTCCTAGACAATATAGCAGAGGTCCAATCCCTTTCTGATAAAATTATTAAATCCCCTGAGCCAATCTTCCCTGTACAAAAGTGTGATGGGGGTGGTATATGGAAGAAATGTTTTCTCCTTTGTGTAGATCCATTTGTGTAGCTCAAGTGCTTCATAGCTTTTTTTAAGAAAGAAAAGAAAAGCCAATGATGGAGCTATGCACTATTTGCTGGGTAGGCAGCCATGCCCAAGTAATGCTGAAAAGGTATGTTCCCTTAACTGAAAGGAAAATTAACCTACCTGTATGTGGGTTGTCTTGGTTGCTAAGGTAGGTTTCTGTGGGGAACAGTATTTCCACATAATGGCTTACACTATGAACAGAGAACTATATACACTGAACATGACAGCCACGAGAGCTGAATTATCAACTATGGATGAAGCTCCATCTCTTATTAATGGTGACTCAAAGAATGAGTTCAAAAGCTGTTTGCAACCCTAGCACCAAAAATGGTAATATTATCAGTGAGGGAGATCTTGCCTGTGGTGACAATGTTGTCCCTTTCTTGACTTCCCAATCTCATTGTCATTTTAGCCTTCCCAGCCACTGGGCTTACATGCTAGATCACAAAGCTAGATTTGCACAGCCACTCCCTTCATGGTGTTCCCACATTCCACCTGGACTACCACCACTTTGATATAGACTGCAAACTTCCAGTAGCACAAACCATATTCTGTTTATCACTCATGGTTCTTAACAGAGCTTCGTACACAGCCGGTGCCCATTGAATGGATAAAGTACAGTAGAAAAATTTTCAGAACATTTTAACTAAATACATAGTCTGAATGATGTGGTCAAGCTCCCAATCTCCTCCCCTTTAAAACTCCCCACATTGTTTTTCCTGCCTTCAAAACATCAAGGTTGTGAACAAGTATGTTTCCCCTGGTGTTTTTTGCTACGTACAGTGACAGCCACGATGCCCCAAACCATAGCTTCCAGTTGAGCACCTGTCACAGCAGCGCCCAACCACACCAGGTTTACACTGGCACTGGCCTCCAAGTCGGCTGCAGCTGGACCCAACCGAGCCCTGCAGGTGACACTTGCAGGCTGCAGGAACAAAGGAAGGGAAGTAGAGGTGAAGGAATGCTAGATTCCAATGCTCTGCTAGTAGCGTTAGTTAACCTGGCCTTCAGTTGACACCTCTCTAATCCTCAACTTCCTCATCTGTTAAATGGGATGGGATAGAATCTACCTCATGGAACTGTGGTATGGATCAAAGGCCATAAAGCCTGTGAAGTACTTACAACAGTGTTTGGCACATAGTAAGTGCTCAATAAACATTACTTAACACATTAATAAAAGGCTTAGGATAAACTGTTTAAAGTAATTAATTATTCTAATGCAATTATTGCTATTGGTATTATTATCACATCAATTCCTGATGTTCTATGTTGGTGCTGGAGTATACTCACTGGTTTTTGATTTCCCCTATTCCATATACTTCTTGAGATAGTGAGTAGCCTTAATTCATAGCTCTGTCCTAATGGAAAAAGCATTTGCCTAGAACTCAGGAAGCCCAGCTCTCATTGTAAGCTGACACTCTATAGTAGTGGTTCTCAGCTGGGGGACAATTTTGCCCGGGGGCATTTGACAAAGTTTGGTGACAGTTTTGGATGTCACAACTCAGGGAGGGTGATATTTGTATCAAGTGAGTAAGGATGCTGCTAAACAGCCTATAATGCACAGGGCAGCCTCCTGCAACAGAGAATTATTCAGCTCAAAATTTCAATGGTGCCTAGGTTGAGAAACCTTCCCCTACAGCTAAGTGAAGTGGGAAAGTTACATAATGTTTTTGGACCCTAATACTCTCATTTATTAAATGAAGGTCTGAGGATGAAAGAAGTTGGTTAGAGTTCCTTTCAGTCCTAAAATTCTAGCATTCCTAATGAATATTTTAGGACCATTGTTCCAGCAATCTAGCATTCCAATGCTACTGCAGGGTTCCTCTTTTATACACTTACTGTACTGTGAATTGTGATTCTAACACATCAGCAGCCTGCTCTGTGTATCTAATCATTGGGTGATGGGTATTTTGGTTATTGCTTAGAGTGGATGCTAAAATAAATTGACTCACTCACATGCCAAAAAGCATTTGTACAGATATCAGTGCTTCAGTGGAGCCCATTAAACAGATACTCACCCACTGCCCCATTGTGTAGCTTGGCAGACATGCTGACTATAAGCCTTTCACATGAACCAGGGAGCACTTGAGGTTCCATTTCCGAGGCAATTTCAACACAGTTGTGCAGCTGATACTCATCTAAGTCCTCCTTGCTGCAGAAATTCTCCAATGAATTGATTTGGGGAATAAGGCCAAGCTTTTGAAATAATGAGAAAAAAAAGAGTTATGTGTGAATTATCTGCTGTTCAGGATTCTAGTTACATAAAATAATAGATCTATGAGAATAATGGTTCAAAAGAAAGTCAATCCAATCCTTTAAATTGTTCAGGATTGAAGATATTAAGATTTTCAATTTATTAAAAAATCATTAACTAGATATCTACATTTATTGACTTATGGCAACGAAAATAAAATTAGCCTTTATCTTTTTGCTTTCATTATTATATTTTTTTACTTGCTAATAAGTTTTTCTTCAATTTAAAAGACTTTTAACTAGGTTACTTGTGATAAATCAAGAAATTATGGTTCAGACAGTGCATCCCACAGTGTCACTGTGGAATACTAATTCCACAAAATTTTCCTTGAAGTTTTTTCAATTACATGTAAACAGTGGTGTTCTACATCAAACTATACAGGCCTTGTGGAGATTCACACATAGATTAACATATTAGAGGCTCTGAGAAGTCCTGAAAGAAAGATACATTCTAAACTCAGTGTTCCCACGTTTATTTAACCACTTGGTCCTATATCCAAATACCGTAATATTTATTAATACTTCATAAAACCAAAATTTCACAGATGCACTGTGGGACTTGCTGGCTTAAGCCATATATACAGCTATTGTGGGGACAAATGCATCATTGTAGGCTGATTCTCAAAAAGGAATCATCTCAAGTTTAATATTTATGTGAAGATAAGCTATTCAGTTATATTTTTGAGAAGACTTGATCTAAATCATGACCTAATACTATTTGAAATGTTTATGAATGGCTTTGGATGATGGAGTAGAGAGAGTGTTTATAAAACATACTGACCACATCAAGTTGGTCATTTTGAACAACTGGTGTTAAAAACAGCATTGAAGATATGCTTTAATTTGGCAAGTCAATCTTCAGTCCCAAGCAATTGGGAGGATTGGATTGAGCCCGAGAGCACAGATAAATCTCCCCTGGCCTTCTTTTTGCGTTGTCCATATCGCAGCTCGTTTCCATGGCCCTTCACTTCAACCCTCTGCAGTCTTTCCCTAAGACTCTCAACCTAGGTGACTATTTCAAAGTGTCTCCTGCTCCTCAAACGTCTAACCTCATTCTCGCTGCACTCTCAGCATATGTCCTTGCTTCTTACTCCTCTTGCTTCACAGAGATAATAGACCTCAGCAAAGGGACTGGCGCCTCCCAAACTCTGGTCTGACCAGGGGTTAACAAGTGTCCTTGACTCTTGGTGCTTATGCAGGAAGAGGAATTGCTGTGAAAGGTGTGTCCCGTGCTTGCTTTCTTCGCTCTCTTCCTCTCGACTGAAATTTAATGTGCTTGTCTCCCCCATCTGTAAAATCACGTTTATAACACACCTGCTTTCATGGCTGTCTCATGTATAGTGATTCTATGTATATGGGCATCTTCCTACTTCCTTAGGTCTTCTAGTATATTCAGGCCCGTGTGCATACATACTGAAGGACAGATTATTTCTTTATCGATTACTTTCCTTTTATTCTTCCTTTGTATTAATATTAGCATATCACATTGATTTGTAGTAAAAAGGGGAGGTTGGGTCAGATGAGGTTGAGAACTGTTGCATGAGTCATACTGAGCTTTCGGGTCAGTGTCCTGCCACAGCCCCCAGAACCTCCCGCCCCGTGCAGTAGTGCCTGCTAGTCTGCAGCTCCCCTCCAGAGAGGAATCCCTGGGGTGGCAGTGATGGTGCCTGTCTTGTTTACACTTGTGTCTACCACAGTGTTGAATTATATCGATGATTCATAAAAATTTGTTCAATAAAAAAGATACTGTTTTTACATTTCTACTATCATATCTTTAGGATGATGCTAAAATGACTCTGAATTCTCCAAACACAAACCAAATGGGGAGAGACAAAGAAGAAAGCCAGATGGTCTGGGGTTGGGATGAGGGCAGCCAACCAGAGATTATTTACAGCTATTGGTCTGAGCTGGTTTAGAGTTGGCCATTCCTGGAAACAAGCAGATGGACCAGATGACAAGAGTGCCTGTCAGCTATAGGATTTTGTAATGCCATGACTCACTTTTTCTTCTAGAAACTTCTAAGGATTTTGTGTTTACCAAGTATAGTCCATTACATGATTTAAAAAGAAGGGCAGTTTTATATTGTAGAATGCCTGATATACTTTTGACTCTAAACACAGTTTTATGGAAGCATACATCATGTAAACCGGGTGACTAAAAACAAATTTCAACTGTCTCATTATGCTTGCCAAACAAAAAGCATGTGTGCAGAAGGAGAACCCAGGGAGGAACAAAGGTTTTATTTGGTTTTCTTGGTAATGTATGCTGGTCTTGGATGCAAATGTTAATCTGTCTGCAGAGAAGAATGAACTTTGAAAGGACCAAATCTCAAGCAGTTGCATATCTTATCTTCCCAGAGCAGCGACATTGGAATGCAGCATTAACCACATCAGTCTGTAAAACGAAATGTGCAATGGCTTCCTCCCACTGGACATCCGGGTCAGGGACTGCAGTGGACACTGTAGGTCCCCAGTCTGGATCCTCTTTGGCAGGTTGGTGTACCCATCCTTCCACTGCTGTGGCATTAACTCCTAAAGTCTTATACCTGCCCTCATTTCCAGAAAACTGCATGCAGCCACCTTGTCCAGGAGTTCTTGCACTCACAGAGGGGTGGGTGGAGGTGGTGCTAAGCCTGTAGCCAATGACTTGGGCACATATAGGCCCACCCCTTTTCCTCTACATGGATTCAATTCTGTGGTACAATTCATGCTCTAGAGCTCCCTGTAGGGTAAGACTGAGGCCACACTTTGGTGGAGATCACATCCTTGCTTGGTTCCTTCTCCTATTCTCTCCTGTTTCCTCATTCCTCTTCACCCTCCATAAATCACATGCACGTGAGTCCTGTCTCAGCTTCTCTTAGGGAATCTGACCTAAAACAGGGATCTAGGACCTCTTCTAAGGTTTCTGACAGTTTGCCAAGATCAGGTTGTTCTCTTAATTTTTATTGAGGTTTCAGGGTTTTCAATAGCTATATGTAAGAGAATGAAGAGAATGATTGCTTGAAAAGTGATCAAGGGCCGGCCCGGTGGCGCACTGCTACAGTGCGCCGCTTGGGAGCGCGGTGGCGCTCCCGCCGAGGGTTCAGATCCCACATACAGACCGGTTCCCGCTCACTGGCTGAGCGAGGTGTGGGCGCGACACTGAGGGTTGTGATCCATTGCCGGACACGAAAAAAGACAAAAAGGAAAAAAAATAAAAATAAAATAAAAATAAAAAAATAAAAGTGATCAAAGGGATTTATTTTAAAATTAATTTCAAAGTATTCACTTATTGCACTTATCAAACATCATTGTAATGATTTTACTTCTATGTCTGTCTTCCGTATCAGGATGAGAATTCTCTGAGGGCCAGACCATATTTTGTACCCCACGACTGGCACAGTTCTTGGCCCATGCACACCCAGGGAACGGAGGATGAAGGGATAATTTGGGTGGAGGCATCAAGTGATAATCTTTGGAATTTACAAAGTTCAGAAATATTTAGGATATGGATTTAACATGAGTATTATCTGGACTCTTATAAATTTGAGTTTCATGATTATTACAATAATAACATCCCTTATTGATACGGAACTGCATTAGTTTCTTCCTTTCTATTTCTTTACTCTACCTGGGTTCCCAACTTTTGGCACTCTTTGCCCTGAATTAAACCTGTTGGATTTGACTTTCTTTTTTTGGTAGCTCATATGTTGGTTCATGAGCGCAGTTCTATTTAAAGCTTCTTGGCAGAGAAGATGAATTGTACGGATAGGGAAATAATGATAGTTTAAAATTCCTGCTCAAGAGTTCATTTTTATTTTCTACTTCATTTCTACCACAAATGTGGTAGAACTGCACCTCAGCCCTCCAAATGCAGGATTTAGACCTTTGATTAAAGTTGCCAGATAAAATACAGTTGAAATTGGATTTCAGAGAAACAATGAATAATTTTTCATATAAGAATGCCTCACATAATATTTGAGGGCAATATTTGGGACTTTCTTATATTAAAAACTATTGTTTTTCTGAAATTCAAATTTAACTGGGCCTCCTGTTTCCTTCCTTCCTTCCTTTCTTCCTTCCTTCCTTCCTTTTTTCCTTCCTTCCTTTCCCTTTTTTGCTAAATCTTGCAACCTTGTGTTTGGTTAAATAATCTTAAAACAATGCCTTTTGTGATATTATGATAGGTGAGATGTTGAATAAAATCTAAGATATGAGGGCACTTTAAAAAGTTTGTGGAAAAATGGAATTAAAAGATAACATGAATCTTTCCATTAACTTTTTGAGGACCCCTCATATACCTGCCTCATACTGAATTCTCTATAAGTGGAGATATAACAAAGTTCTAAGGTATACATTTCAAGTCTTCAGTGGTTAAAAATTGAACTTTGAAGACACAATTTACAAATCATGGATATTCACCTCATTAAATCAGGGGTCAACAAACTTCCTCTAAAGGGCCAGATAGTAAATATTTTTGGCTTTGTGGGCCATAAGGTCTCTGTGCAATTACTCAACTCTGCCTTTTAGTTTGAAAGCAACTACAGATAATATGTAAACAAATGGGTATGCTGTGTTCCCATAAAACTTTGCAGTGCCAGAGTTTGCCAATTAAATCATGATATTAGAAGATTCTTACAAATATTCAAAAATGCAATTTTAACAAGGCAATCTGATTTTTATCCACAAAATTACTTTTTTAAAAATTCCACACAATTCTCTACAATTCTGCTGCAGGTGGGATGAAACTGGTACCTTCATAAGTTACTGATAATCATGGAAATTTATTGGGGAATACCCTTCCAGAAAATAATCTGACAAATTATTTCAAGAGCCATAAAACCTTGGAAAAAGTAGGAATTATTTGAAAACATTTAAAAATATGTATCGAATATACACAGCAGTGAAAAATAGAAGCAACTCATATGCCCAAGAATAGGGTAATAGATAAGTAAATAAAGTCAGTTGATAGTGACAATCCTGGGTCTGTGGGGCTGCATAGACAAAGAGGTTTGGAAGGAACACCCATGCTCAACTCTGTGGGGGAAAAGTACTGAAAACCATCACTCAAGAAATGTTATGGGTGATTCATAAAAATGATAAGATGACTACATAAATACCTTAAGAAAATGCTTATGATGTAATGTGAGGTGCAAAAACAAATCTGTGCACATAACGGTATGAGCACACTGATTACAATGACATGAAAGCATAGGATGTATGAAATGGGAACTTACAAAATGATGATAATTGAAGTAGTGGGATTTCTTCCCCAAACTTTCTGTAATGTCACTATGTTGTAGTGGCTCAGAGCAGGGATCTGGGATGAGGCGCTGTGGCTCTGTGTTCTGACTCCCCCCTCACTAGCTCTGTGTCCCTGAGCCTCACAATGCCATCTGTAAACTAATGACAGCACCTATTTCACAGGGTTGCTGTGAAAATTAAATCATATAATTTGTAAAGCCCTTCAAACCATTACTGGGATGTACTGTTAAAAAGATCCGCAATTTCCATTAGGTGACTTTTGTAATCATACAAATACATCTCTATTTTTTCAAGAAACATTCCTCCAGAGTCTAAAAGAAGAATGATCCTGGTGCTCCGCTGAGAAGAAAGCACCCACAAAGCTCCGTGATACTTACAGAGTCAACCAGGATGTGTGAATGTGCGTGGGACTCTCCATCCAAAGGCTGAGAAAAATAGACGTCTATGGAATATTGTACATCTGGTTCTAAGCAGATGGGTGTGGGAAGCAGCACGATCCTGTATCAGGAGAAATACAGCAAAGATTCCGTGACAAAAGTTTGTACAGTTTTACCTGAGCGACCACAGTGTTTGGTAGCATTGCCCTTGTGCTGTGCAGTGGGTTCCGCTGCAGGGACCAGCACCAAGGGGTGGGCTGGACAGTTCATTCACACTCGGATCCTCTGTGGCTCTTCCATAGGGTTGTGCCAAATAGCAAAGTCTTAGGAGCTATCGGCTATGGGTTGTCATGACAGTTCTGGGGACCGAATGGGACACATGTCCTTCATCCTACCTGTCATGCTGATTTTAACAGGGTCTCTGTTCTATTTTGCCATCAATCACTGATGAGGCAAAATGAGCGGCCTCAAAATTGGTAGCCTTTGACCTCAGAGACTCTCAGCTGTTGAGAGTACTCAGGACGAATATTTTACTTTTACCTTACAGCATTTCACTTTCTCACATTTCAAAGCCATTTGGGGAATGGAAAAGAAATGTTCAAGATTGGGAGTTGGGATATCTGGGCTGGAATCCTGGTCTCCTTCATGCCAGGGACAGGACTTGGGCAAGTCATTGAAGCAATCTTCTTTCCAACTTTCTCTTCATCTGATGAAGACAAAATCTACCTTATCGAGTTGTGATGTAGATTAAATGTAAAGCATAGTGCAGCACACAGTAAGTGCTTAATAAATGTGATAATCTCCCTCAATACCCCTCTTCTCCCACTTAGTTCCCAGATACAAATTATTGATACATGAACAAAATTCTAAGAAACCATCAATGTTTGAGGACAGGTCCCGAGCATACCTGGCAGCCGCTGGTAAGGCAAAAGCCTGAGGCTGTGGCTCTGGAGTCTTGTGTGTGCAGTACTTGCTCTCTCCAGGGGCGCTAACCACGATCTGGACAGCCCAGTCAGCTGCAGACTAGACAGGCATGACATCAGAGCATGTCACTGTGAGGATGTAGGGAACCCCTTTGCACATACACACATGTACCTAATGGATAGTGCATGGAGTTGAATTCGCAACCCATAGTCCACTTGGAAAATAGAGTTTGGAGTTGAAAGAAGTCTTAGAGGTTCACTGCCCAGCCCAACTCTCTGGTGTGTAAATTGTGATTCAGGCAGAAATAACGTTGTTTCTGGCTATGGCTATAGTTCATGGGTCTGGGAAAACCCTAACCCTGTCCCCAACAGGTCTAATCTTCAACCCCCATCTCCTGAAGTGTTGATTAATTCATCACATCCCTGGATCACAGAACAAAGAATAATACTTTAGAATCCTTCACAAAAGGATATATATATAGAGAGAGTGCACGTGAGTGAGAGCCAATGTACTAATTAGCTATATTCTGGAAACCTTATAATTTGGAAAAGCTTTTTAAAGCTGTCAGGGATATATTCTCTGTATGGATAAATTAATACATTTTTTCTCTTCTTAATGGCTTTCTTATCATACTCACTGAGTCAAAAATTGATTGAAGTCTCTTGGCTTTCATTTGTAAGTAAGAGATACAGAATTATGTCATATAAGAGTTTCATGGTGGATCAGCAGCTCTGGTCATGTGACACACAGTGACTGCCTACAGCATGTGGCACCTAGTGGGGCTTGGGGGCCTCTGGCACCACCCTCTGCCTCCAGCCACATAAAACATTTTTCAAGGAAGATGGTCAGTGGGTTTCAGATTACCAAAGAAAAGGCTAAGAACTACTGCTGAAGATCGAGCACTCACATTTTTCTGATATGTTTCTATTCTGTCCTAGATATTTCTCAGAAGGCGGTGGGGTGGGTGGAGGGTGGGGTGGTCGTTTGGTAGTGGGAGGCGAGAGGGGCAGTGTGCTTTTAGTCTTGCTCTTGTTGCAGGATAAAATCCAAATTCAAATAATTGCCTTGGCTGTAGCCCTTATGAGTCTGAATCTTTGCGTATGCGTTGGTTTATTAAATTTTTAGGAAAAAAGTCCCAGGCGAGCAGGACTTGTGTTATTTTAATTGTGTACTGTTCGTAGGCAAACATTCAGTCACCACTTCCTTAAACCTCGTCTACCTGACATATATAACTCCAGCCTTAGCTTCTCTCCAAGCACATGCACATCTGGCTCCTTGTGTTGCTCAGTATCTGTAGGAAGCTCTGGTTTATAATGCTCTCCAGATGTTCTACTTTTTGCAAATCATTTTATGATGGCCTACTCTAGCAAGGCTGAAATGGAAACACTTAGTTTGAGAATGTGTTTCTGTCAGCTTTTTACCACCTAAGAAGCTGGAGTTAATGGATACCTGAGCTTCATAGCGAATGGCAACGGTGAAGTCCATGGGAAAGGGAATGTTGTTGACAGCAAATCTCAAGCCAGCCCCAGGGAGAACCCTGGCGAATCCAGGTCCAGTCCACGTAGCAGGGTTCCCAGGAATGGGCTCTCGGAAAACAATGTGAAGAGCAGGCGCCTGGCCGAAAGTCACTGAGTTCTAAAATGGGAGAGGAATGTAAATAGCTTTGCCTACAGTCAAGGCCTGGAAGAGTTCAGGAAGAAAAAACCCCATATTTTCTGATGTGTATATGATCCATTTGAGTCACGGATAAATTATTCCAACCAGGATACAGTCCAGAATCCAGCTGCGAATAACGTGCTGAAACTGCAGCTTTGGAACGTATGTTGCTCTATAGAACGAGTGATTTGAAAGCAGTGTCACTGGAAGCCACTTTTATTTGAAGTGCCCCACGTGCCAACAAACTGAGCAAATTCCACATTGATGACGCTGGCTTTACTCAGATATGACTGTAGAGTTCTGGCCAAAATATGGGGGGAAAAGAATATTCCCATGCCCACTTTATGGATTTTGCCTAATTGGGCATGACAATGAAAAACCCACATGGATTTATTTTCTAGGTATTTCTTCTGTGCGGATATGAGAAATGCACCTCTTCTGTCTGCTGGGGGCATATAAGTACAAAACTCCTAACACTCTTGGTTGATTAGAATCCCTGACAGTCTCTATACTGGACGTCAGCCTGAGGCTATCTGGGCCCTGCAGATAATACCTCTTTAATAACTTTTGCATCTGCCTCTCCACACTCACAGCCTCCACTCAAATTCCACCTCTTGTTACTTTTTGCTTGTGTTGCTGCAATAGTCTCTTGGCTACTCTCTCCTTTCTTTCCCTGGTCCAACACATACTACATACCGCTGCCAACAAAGTATTTCAAACTCTTTCTAGCTGCCAACAGAATAATGCCCAAATTACTTAGCCTGGAGTTTAAGGTGCTCTGTGATCTACCCCAAACTGCCCTTCATTTGAAAAATGCTTCTTTAGTAACAATTAAGTGCCAGCTTCTGAATTAGGAATGCCAAGATGAACAGGACAGAGCCCCTACCATAGAGGAATTTAGAATCTTGCACTAGAGTCAGAAATGTAAATAAGAAACAGCACCTTCAGATTAGGTTTCAATAGATGGAGGTATATGTAAAGTCATCCATATACAATCTTTTTCAAACATTTAACACATACCGTTGCAATTGCAGTAGTCACTGGAGGTGCCCCTTCCAGATCCCCTTATGAGTTGCTGCGTGTGGGGCTTCCACCAGCTCACAGCTGACCCTTGCTCAGGGGAACTGCTCTCCCACACCCCCTCCCTGACCTCCCACCTCACCCCCGGGGCAGCTCCCAGTCAATGACTGACACAAGGGTGTAAAAGACTGGTCCTGCCATCACGAGGCAGGACAACTTTGCCGGCAGTTTATACTCCTGAGCTCCTCTGAGGATCAATCCAACTTTTTTTTTTTTTTTTTTTTTTTTTGTCTTTTGTCTTTTTCCGTGTCCGGCAACGGATCGCAACCCTCAGTGTTGCCCCCGTACCGGATCAGGGACCGGCAACGGGATCGCAACCCTTGGTGTTGCTCCCGTGCCTCGCTCAGCCAGTGAGCGGGAACCGGTCTGTATGTGGGATCCGAACCCTCGGGCGGGAGCGCCGCCGCGCTTCCCAAGCAGCGCACTATCCAGTGCGCCACCGGGCCGGCCCCAATT
>NW_007726424.1:92295-171488 GCF_000696425.1 Galeopterus variegatus | reverse complement strand
GTTGCCCCCGTACCGGATCAGGGACCGGCAACGGGATCGCAACCCTTGGTGTTGCTCCCGTGCCTCGCTCAGCCAGTGAGCGGGAACCGGTCTGTATGTGGGATCCGAACCCTCGGGCGGGAGCGCCGCCGCGCTTCCCAAGCAGCGCACTATCCAGTGCGCCACCGGGCCGGCCCCAATCCAACTTTGTTTCACCCGAGCCCACATCTTACTCTGCACTTTCTTCTTGTTTCCTTCACTCTCCTAAAGAGTTTTCCTGAAGAACACGTCTTAATAAATCACATGCAGCTGAATCCCATCTTATGCTCTGCTTCTAGGGCACCTGACTTGAGACAGTTGATACCACACAGTTTACCTAAAAGTTGATCCCAAGATGCAGTTCTGGAGGTGGATAATCTACTGTTCAGCTGGCAATGAGGACCCCAGGGTGCAACATGTACTGATGATGCCTGGCATGCAGTAGTGAGCCAACTGCTAAAACTGTCACCTGTGAGAACTGGGACAGGATAGAGGTGTAACGGGGAGGCAGTGACTTGAGTAGTATTTCTAGCATTGAGAGATATGGGAGTTATAGTAATATGTGGCTGTTGTTGAATGTCTCTGAGAGAAAATGACAGGTTTAGGACAATCAATCACTGATTCCAAACAAAGTATGAGAATCAGAGGGCCTCCTTGGGGGTGTGTTTATAGAGACTCTCATCTCCTTTATCTAGAGGGCAGAAAGTGCTGAAGTCGAGTCAGAAGACTTAACTGTAAGAGTTGTAGAACTTGAGAAGGCTGAATTCTCAGCCCAGGTGAGTTACCTATGCCAAAGTCAGTCCCTCACAGGAAAGCAGGGGGGTCTTGAGACAGGGGTTGAGCACATGAGAACCTTGAACTCTCAGGTTCTCCTCCGTGCTCTTAGACTACAGAAGGACCTATTCCCTCTTATTGGGAAATAAAACCCCGCCACTCCACCCCCACCACATTTGAAGACATGGCAGAAACCTCAAAGGATGCAGGCATCTTAAAAGAAAATTCATGCCTTCCTGTGCTACCCATCCTGACCACTTGCCTGACGATTAGGGTCAAGTCTCAGCATGACCTGAGTGGGAGAGTGCTGGATTTTTGAAGAGAATTCCAATAAAGGGAGCTGCAGGACCTGGCTAATGTGTGTATCACTAGCAACTGGGGGAAAAAGGCTGGGTGTGGATCCAGAGGAGCAGAGTATAAAACTGGATAAGGCAGAGTTTGTCGATTTGAGACAACCTGTGATATGGGATTTAACAGCATGGTAAAGGCCTTGGGGATGAATTTAATATGTTACTGGAGTAGCTATTGGAAGCTCGGCTCAGCATGAAAGAAGTACAGATGCCAAAACGGCTGCAGCAGGCTGAGGAGGAAGGGATACAAGGCTCAAAGAAGTAGGCATGGGCGTGCCAGAATGGAGCTAAGACACAAGCCCAGAAAACCACCAGCTAAGTATGTTCCAGGTGGTGGTGGTGTGGGGAGGCTGGATGGCACTCTATTTACCAAGACAGTAGGGAATGAGCTGACGAAGAGAGCAGCAGCATCACTGGGCAGATGAGTATTGACTATCCTCTGTAGACTAGAAAGATATACGTACTATCAACAGATGAATGGATAAAGGAAACATGCCACACACACACACACACACACACACACACACACACTGGAATACTATTCAGCCATAAAAAAAGAATGAGATCTTGTCATTCGTGGCAACATGGATGAGCTTGGAGGACATTAAGTTAAGTGAAATAAGCCAGGAACAGAAAGAGAAATGCTGTATGTTCTCACTCACACATGATAGCTAAGACAGTTGATGATATAGGGGTCAAGAGTAGAAAGGCAGATACCAGGGCTGGGAAGGGAAGTGGGGGAGAGGGATAGTGAGAGGTTGGTTAACATACAAAAGTACAGCCAGACAGGAGGAATAAGACCTAATGTTCTATAGCACTGTAGGGTGACTATAATTAATAATTTACAGTTTGATCAGCTAGAAGAGAGGATTTTGAATATTCCCAACACCAAGAAATAGGTGTTTGAGATAATGTGCAGAAAACAAAGACCACTGGTTGCCAGGGTTTCAGGGGAGGAGGCGGGCAGGGAGGGATGAACAGGTGGAGCACAGAGGAGTTTCAGGGCAGCAAAACTATTCTGTATGATACTTTAATGGTGACTACGTGACATCATGCATTTGGCAAAACCCATAGAATGGTACAACACAGAGAGGGAACCCTAATGTAAAACTGAGTTGAAAATAACGTATCAATATTGGTTCACAATTGTAACAAATGTACCACACTACCATGTTAATAATCGGAGGAACGCTGTGTGTGTGTTGGGGAGAGGGGTATGTAACTGTCCGTACTTTCTGCTCAATTTTTCTATAAACCTAAAACTGCTATAAAAATAAAGCCTATTACTTAAAACAACAACAACAACAACAACAACAAAACAAACTTGGGCTCCTTAGTATCGATGTGGACGGCAGAATTCCAGACGATGAAAGGTTAGATAGCAGCACTGAATTCTCAGAGGCAAGATGGGTATAATTATTATAATGGGCAGCAAGGTTGGAATGGGAGAGAAGGGAGCCGGGTCCACAAGATTCTTCTATGGGGAAGATGAATAGAGCATGATGTTCCTAGGAGCAAAATTGATGAGCAGTCAGCAAAAGAATTGTTTAAAACATATAATCAAAAGTGACAGGTATGAATCAGCAGAAGGCTGAAGTCAGCTGCTCTAGTGGAAAAACATAATCCTCAGCCACTTCTGAGACCCAGAAGCCATTAACTGAATGAGAGGACAGGTCCCCATGAGGAAGGACTCTTCAACACCACAGCAATGGGATTTTCTTACATATTCCCATAAGAGATCTATCGTTATTTTCTTGAGTAACTATTGAAGAAGGGGATGTTCCCATATCTTTCAATATTAGTGGATACGGAATCTGAGTTGAAGCTGATAACCAGGTACCCAAAGTGCCTTCATGGTACCCCATTTAGAATAGGGGCATATGTGGGTTAGGTAACAGATGGAGTGCTGGCTCAGGTCCCTTTCATATTGCTCATCAATTTTTCTCCTAGGAACATCACGTTCTATTAAACTTCTCCACAGAATGGTTAATGGGTTTGCAGAACCACCCATTAATTGTTTCCTCCAATTCCTGAATATATAATTGGAATGGACCTACCTGCAACTGGCATTGGTTCTTTGACCTGTAGAGTAAGAGCTCTTGTAGTAGCAAAAACCATGTAAAAGCCTGTGAAATGACCCCACTTCCACCCCAAGCCAAGATAATAAATAAGAAACTATATTGTTTCAGTGGCATCCTCAAAGTGCCATTCTGAAGACTTAAAGGTTGAAGGGGTGGTAATTCCCATAACTTCCCCATTTAATTCACCAGTCTGGTCTCTGCAAAAGTTGGATGGATTACTGGCAGATGGAAGTGAGTTACTACAAACTTAACCAAGTTGTAGTCCGCCTTAACAGCTGTTGTGCTGGCAGAGTATATTTACTGGAGCAGATGAATATAGTCTATAGTACCAGCTATGCAGCTATTGACATCCTAAATGTGCTCTTTTCCAAGCCATTAAGGAAGAAGGAACAGCAGCAGTTTGTAATCTCTTGGGATGAGCAATAGTGTGTTAATTCTCCTATTCTCTGTCACTATATAGCCCAAAAAGGATTTGGACTATCCAGATATTCTACAAAATGTCACACTGATCCCCTATATTGAAGGATAGTGAAGTGGTCCCTTGGCCAAGCTGATGTTATGTGGTCCCCCACAGTGAGAATCAGCCACTCTGTGGCCTTGGCCAGCACCACTCTTGAGGGCTCAGAGTGTGTGATTCACCAGGGTGGGAAAATATAACATCTTAGCTCAAGGGACCCACTTTACAGTAAAAGCACAGCAGTGGTCATGTGACTTTGGGACTGCTGCTCCTATACAAGCCCTGCTACCCAGAAGCAGCTGACCCGGGGTGGCAGTGGAGTGGGGTCTCTGAAAAATGCAGCTGAAACACTAGCTTCACCAGCTCGGAAGGTGAAGCTATATGCCTATGAGGTGGGCATTCTTCAGGATGTCAGATACTCCTTAGGCCAATGGCCTTTATGGGATGCTGTGTCCCCAACAGGTAGAGTAAGTATGTGGGTTTGGGAACCAAGTAGACTTAGCCATGCTCATTATCACCATTCTCAGTGACCACAGGAATCTGGGCTTCTTGTCCTTGCAATCTTAGGCTCTATGGGTCTAGAGGTCTTGATTCTTGGACAGGGACAAAGAGTTCATGCAACTTTAAAACTATGACTGTTGCACAGTCACTTGGGCTCCTCATGCCAGCAGACCAGCAGGCATGGGAAGGAATTACCACAGAGGAACATGTATGGCACTGAGGTGATCCACCAGGGCACCTTGGTGCTCCCATACATGTGGCTTGATAAGGGCATGGCAACCAGGGGCTCAGACCCCTGAGGGATGAGGATATGGGTCATCTCACACAGGAGAAGTGCTAGTTGAGGAGGAGAGGAATCTCAAATGAGTACAGAGGAAGGAGTGACAGAGTATCAGTTAGAGCCTTGGGACCAACCAAAGCAGCTGGAGGCTATAGTTTGTCCTGCTAATGTCCTTTTGTAAATTTCCCCAGGAACTGTGACCAATCAGAATCCTGTAGAAGCTGTGCCTGCATGGAGTGAACTTACTATAAGAAGCAAATGGCCAGGGCTGGCTTCATGGGCATGCAACTTGTGCAGCTGCACGGGGCCCCATGCTCAGATGGGCCCCAAGCTTGGTTTAATGCTCTGCTGTCACCATCTTGAAATGACTCTTCATTTTATCTTTGAACTTGTTTTGTAAGTGAAGTCTTTTGAGACAATGGAGCATGCTCATGAGCAGGTGACACGTACAGCATGTACGTCTGCTTCCTTATTGCACCATTTGCATCTGGCGTCTGTGACACCACATGGGCACAGAATTCTGGTGGAGCTATGCACGGGAGTTCAGTGAGACTCAAAGTGACTACAGGGTAAGCGTGTTATGTCTACACCTGAGTAAGCAGGGGTGCTGGCAGTGCCAAGAAGACAAGCTTTCTATTTGAACCAGAACTTGCTCTGAATGCAGACAGAAGGCAAGGGCATTCTAAAAACCACCAGCAACCGAGGAACCTGTCATGTCCTTTCTTCTTCATGTTGCTTCCCTGTGTTAGCCAACTACTTTCACTGAAAATGAGGACTAGAAGGAAAGGAAAAGAAAGGGCACCCACAGTTTCTTTTCTTTCCCATCCTTCCTTGCTCATCAGTATGCTGAGGGAGAGAGTGTTTTAGAACACTTACAGAGAGGTGAAATAAAAACAGTGAGTTCATTTTGTGCAGCGTTCCCACTGTTCTGATAAGAATGAAATGCGTCTGTATATATGACTGCAAATTGACCATATAGATATGAATACAAATTTTATAATTTCAGTTATTCCACATATGAGTGAAATGCCTTTATATTTGCAGCAGAAATTGGCATTCCACTGTACAAAGATGAATGGTAAAATTCATGTTAATAATTTAAAATTTTAATATATCTTTACTTAGAATGACATTGAGCAGCAAATAAAAAACGCTATAACAAGTCGAGAGAGAGAGACCATGAAAGAAAGTAAAAAACTTTATATTTTAACACTTTCAATAACCCTTTTCCCTAATTTTTGCACAGGGGTCCTGCATTTTTAGCTTGTACTGGGTCCTGCCAGTGGGACTGAGCATGCAAGGAGTGGGCTTTGGTCAATTCTATTGTGTACTGCCAGGCCCCTATGTGCCCAAGCATTCAGCTTCCAGCTCCTGTGATTGTTGGCTACCGTGGCTCACAACTGCCCCCTTCTCTTGAGAATTACCCTTGGCCAGTGACAGCTACTTCACCAGGAGGTTACCTGCATCTGCCCCAGCAGCCTACAACCAATGACTGATGGATATGAGAATACAACAGGCTGGCCCTTGTGCCTCAGTGGGAGACAACTGTGGTGCAATTTATGCTTTGGGGCTTACCTGGGGGATGGGGCCAAAGCTAGACTTCACCCCAGACCCCATCCTTGCCTCACTTTTTCTCATTCCTTAGCCTACTTCCCTGGCTCCATTATAGGTTTTTCCTGACATGCACTCTTTTGATAAAACACATGAATCCCTGTTGTAGTCTCTGCTTCCAGGAATCCAACCTAAGACAGTGATTCTGCACACACGCATGCCCATGTGCACATGCACACATACATTTACATAAAATTGAAAAAAAATTTTCACAAAAATATGACCTTGTTATGTATTCTTCTGTTGTACTAAACTGACCCACCAAATTGATTCCATGGCCTACTTACTAATAGGCATGACCTGCAGTTTGAAAATTACTGCTTTATTGGACCCCAGAGATGGAAATGATTATGTCCAGATGTCAGGGTAGGGAATATCATAGAGAAATCTGAATTGGGTTTTAAGGGATGAATAGGAGTTTTCCAAATCAACAACACAGAGGCGGTCATTTCAGGCAAGAGTTAGGAGAGTGTGTCGGGGGTGCTTAGAGCAGTGTTTCTCAAAGTGCCGTCACAGACCGCCCATATCAGAATCGCCTTGGGGTGCTTGGCAGACATGCAGATTTCTTGGCCAGCCCCAGATTCTCTGATGCAGCATCTTGAGGGTCAGACCCTGTAGTCTGCATTTTAAACAAACTCTCTGGGTAATACCTATGCAAACTAAAATTTGAGGATCACTGATCTGTGCCACAGGGATATGGGAAAGGGAGTACTGACTCACTGCACACTCCTCTGTTTTACGTGGACCAGATTAAGGCTTGAGTCAGAGAATGCTTCATGGGATGTGGTGTGGGAACAGAAACAAGTACAAGAAAGAGCAAAGCCATAATGATTGATGAGTTCTGACCCTCTCGGCTGCAGGTATTGCTCCTTAATCTCATGTTGCATATCATGTTATATGCAGCTCTCCCATGATACTTGAGCAAACAAGCCTACAGTGGCACTGACCTTGAGTGAATGACAGTTGGACATGGTCTTCAGGTCTCTTCCGGCCTTCTGAAGTCACTGGAGGCAACGTCCTGAGGAGGTGGCATAGTTCTGGCCCCTGTGTCAGCACTGACCAACTACAACTGCCTCAGAGTCTATAGCATGGCCGGGGTACCATCCCAAAGGATATTCTGCATATCTTTTATCCTCCAACTAGGAGTCCAGCCATTTCTCAGCACCATACCTCTCCTTACTAAAATGACAAGAAATCACGAATTCACAGTGCCTGCCTCTCCAACTCTCCAAAACCCAGCTTTCTAGAAATTTTCATTTTGGAAAGAATTAAAGATACTAAAATTTCCCCAGAGGCTCTAATTACTATAAGCTCGGTTCTTTCTTTCCTCCATTTCTATTTATCAGGATAGTAAGAGCTCACACTGATTGAGCACTCGTCATAGGCAAGGCACAGCTCTGACTGTATTATTCCTTCACAGCACACGACAGTGGTCACTAAGAAATGGTTTACCTCACTCTGTTTGTCAGCCCATATGCTTTGCTTCTGATTTTTCTTCAGAATTATATTTCCTTTGTCAATTATGAAATCATTTCCTTGTTGCTGGAAATACACGTCACATTCAGGCAAAGCTGTTGCTAATATCTTAAAAAGAAAAGAAATGACGGTTTAAGTAATCATCAGAAGTATCAATTATACCATAATTCAAGAGTTTCAGATTACATCATAATTTAAAAGGTAATCATGATTCTCATTTGACAATCTCAGGAAGAAGTAATGTAGGAAGTTTATAATTTTTTGTTTCCCTGTGAAAATGGGAAGTTTTTGGTGGTCCTAAGACGATTAAAATTTGGGCTTTCTCTTAAACAATGCTATACTAGTGAAAGCCTACACTGAGAAAAATACTTAATTCTTATCTACCAGTTTTGTGGTGTTTAAAAAAAGTAGAAATGCTATGTTTAAATGTGAAATCTCAAGAAGAAAATTGAAGAAAATCAACAGAAGGCACCATACAGAGATTCAAAGAATTATTAGATACTGTAGCTTTTAACACTTTCTAGACCAACTGCTCTTAGTTCTTACAGTTTATAGACTTTGGTCTCCTAAGTTCCTGTGATAGGTTCTACCAAGATAGCCAGATTCCACTGGCCAAACTAAAGGAGAGGAATCACATTTATGTAGCTTCATTTTCCTTAAAACCTGGTTTCTGTGGGCTTTGCTTTTATATCATCTCCTTAGTCATTCAGCTGTTGACCCAGTTAAAATCTCCAACAGGTCCATGTTTCCAAGTTTTCTCTGCACCCTGGATGTTGGTGTTTGCTTGGTTGCTGCTTCATTTTACAAACAAGATTTTTTATTTCACAAGTGCCCTGGTGCCATGATGAATTTGCAGCCCTGAGGGCAGCTGTGGCCTGTTTCAGGAACCTGTTTATTCCAGTTCAGACACTCAGATAAGCTCTCTGTGATGAGGACCCTTTGGATGGGCCACTCTGAGATTATGTCTATTTCCCCCCACCCTGCCCCATTGTGTTCATCTCATAAAGTGAAATTATAAACTATCTTACTAACATTATACAAAAAACATATTATGAAATTAATGTTAACTCTGTACTATGTTAAATTCAGTCGATATTAGCTTGTGACTTTAAGCCATGTTGTCTTCACAAGTTTTCTGTAAGAAAATAAACCAGTGCTGGGCCGGCCCGGTGGCGCACTGCGCTAGTGCGCCGCTTGGGAAGTGCGGCAGCGCTCCCGCCGAGGGTTCGGATCCCATGTGCGGACCGGTTCCCGCTCACTGGCTGAGCGAGGTGTGGGAGCAGCACCGAGGGTTGCGATCCCGTTGCCGGTCCCGGTCCGGTACGGGCGCGACACTGAAGGTTGCGATCCGTTGCCGGACACGAAAAAAGACAAAAAGGAAAAAAAAAAAAAAGTGCAAAGCAGAGAGCATCAGCAGCAGCAATAGCATAGTAAGCACACCATGAAAATATGTTAAATGAACGTGCAAATTAAATCATGCCCAACTTAAATCTTTTCTGTTATATTTAAAGATCGTGTCCTCAGTGAAGGAGGGAAATTACTCACATTTATTCCCTGCTAAGCACTTAAAATTAATCTCACCTTCAATTTCTTTTCTTTTGCCACAGACATCACTTTCCAATCTTTTATGAAAATTTTACTTGCCCTTTAAACCTACTCTGCATCCTTGATTTTTTTTCTTTAAGCCATGGAAGGAGTTGTAAGGATTCATGTCATGAGTGACATGACCCCCCCAACAAATGAAGGCAGCATTCTTTCAGATGTTCTACTCATAACCCCTGGCTCAAAGATGTATTAGCCTCCCAATATTACCCTATTTAATCACTTGTCTGTACCCACCACACAGTACACGCTGAATAAATGTTAACAGTCCACCTATTTTATTATATTTGTTTTGTTTTCTTATGTAAAAAATGGGAATTATTGTATTTAGGACTTAAATATAAATACCAAGATTTCTTTCCAAAAGTTTTTTTTTTTTTTTCCTTTTTGTCTTTTTTCGTGACCAGCAACGGATCGCAAACCTCAGTGTCGTGCCCGTACCGGACCGGGACCGGCAACGGGATCGCAACCCTCGGTGTTGCGCCCGCACATCGCTCAGCCAGGTGGCGGCCGGTCTGTATGTGGGATCCGAACCCTCGGCGGGAGCACCACCGCGCTCCCAAGCGGCGCACTGTAGCAGTGCGCCACCGGGCCAGCCCCTTTCCAAAAGTTTTTTTAGTCACCATCATAAAGATGTAATATTAAAGATCACGAAGAATCCAGACATAGGATTTTTCCGTTTTGATTCCACCCAGCACAGCTGTACATCTAATTAGGGCATGAAAGTCTGGTGATCTTGCCTCAGTTCCACTCAGAAAAAGAACAAATTCCAACCGTCCTAAGAGGCATTTTCCTCCCTCCCTCCCAACAGCGTCCAGATATGCTGCTGGGGGTTGCAGGAGGTGGCTGCTGCTGCTGCTGCTGAAGCTAAGGACTGAGCTTGCATTGGCACGAACTTGTCAACTCTGCCAATGGCTCCCAGGGTCTTTTCCCAATTACCTAGCTCATAACCTGTATCTGAGAGGTCTGGTGACCCAGCCAGGCACGTGAGGGGTCTGTGACCCAGTCTGTACAATGGGTTTGAAGAGTATAGGGTTAGGGCCATTGTCAGAATCCTGCAAATGTAGCCAATTGTACTGCGACATGACTATGCCAATAGTATGGCTAGGCACTTCATAACTAAAGCCAAAATGTTTCATTATTTTAGTTACACTAAGTTTTCCATTTGCATTGTCTAAGCTTGGGGTTAGGGCCCACAACCCTTCATACCCGTTGTCCAGACTGAGGTCATAGACCCTCACATACCTGGCTGGGTCACCAGACCCCTCCCACACAGGTCCACGCTAGGTCATGGGGAAAGATCCTGGGAGCCATTGGCAGAGGACACGAGCTCAGTCCTCAGCTTCCTCGACAGCAGCAGCAGGAGCAGCAGCTTACAGCAGATCCAGTGGCAGTGACAGCCTCCACGGGGGCATCCCGAGAGGGGGGGGCACTGTGGATCAGAGCCACTAGTCCTTTATACTTAAGCCCATAACCCAGGACACCTGAGTGCACATGCGCAATTAAATTAGACAATAACCAAGGAACACCTGGGCGCACGTGCATATTTACATCAAATGCTCGGCAAGATTCTGAACATCTGAGGGGCCCTGACCATTTTCCTTCACTTTCCCTACAAAGAGTCTAAGCCCTAGCCCGACAACCCTACTGTAATCTGCATCTGTGGGCAAAAGCATTTTTTTCTAGGTACCTTAACCATGATCTCAAGTGTGCTGTATGTATTTACCTATGCACCATCAAATGAACTCTGTAGGGAGAGAGTAAATGAAATACAAACCAAAGGTGCAAGTCCTTGGAGTGGCGTGGCTTCTTCTGCCTCGTAGAGATAGAAATTCAAAGGAGCAAAGAAGTAGCCGGGGGCTGGTTCCGTACAACTGCGGCCAGTGACGTGCGGGCGGCATTCACACTGCCCGTCCCTGGGCGAGCACCTGAGGAGAACAGACTCATCACGACAAAACATCAAGGAGTGCAGCTGCTGGGCTAAATGCCCCTGCGTGTGGACCAGTTCTTGGAATCCATCAATGAATAGTCCTGTGGGAAGATGCTGAGAGGCTGCGGGCTCAACAATCTGGTCATGAAAAGTGAATCCAGATCCTTGGAACCCAGTCACTTCTTTCCTCAGTGACTCTCTGGTTCTGCTCTAAAAACTGGGAAAAGGAGAGCGCTAGGACCTCTCTTTACAGGATGGCAAAAAGCTGGTGTTTTAAGCAGGTCAAGTCACATGTTTTCAGGCATCTGTCCCATCAGCTCGTGGGATATCCAGGCAGTTGGGTCATTTATCTCACCCTTGGAAATAGCTGAAGTAAAAGAAATCAACTGGGCTGTAGTTAATGTCTTGAGATCCTTGTTTCCAACATCCTTTTCATGTCACAGAATAAAATCCTTCACCTATGACTATGAGCCTATCAGAATAAAATGTGCTTTTATGTGGAAATGGGGAATATTGCTATAAGACTTCATCATTCATTTTTCCAACTTACATGTTAGAATAAGCACCTCCGATATCACAGTCACAGGGAGAACATCCACGGAGATGATTTCCCAGGCCCCAGTATCCAACCTGCAGAGAGAAAGACTCAGTTGATTCCAGCTATGCAGACATTTGCAGCTCTGAAGTGTGATATTGAAATCCCCACAGTGCAATTGCTACACATCAAATAGCCAAACAGCCTGCACAGTCACACTGTAGCCTTCCTTGCCTGGGCAGTTGGTTAAGGATCTCCACGGACACATGTGCCACCTCCGGGATGTGAAGTAAAGGGGCAGGAGGGCTGTCTGTGTATGGTGTCGAATGGAGGTGCAACGGAGGCCATGCAGAGGCTCAGGCTGGATCATTTAAGGCCTGTCCGAGGACAAGTTCTTCTCTCAGCCTATTTACAACCGCTTTAATAAAACTGATAGGCTCCCTCACCACAACAATCCCTGGGGATTTTACTCACGCAATATTGAAATGTTTGGGGGTAGAAAAATCAATCAGGCTAATTCTGAGATATTATATGAATATCATACTTTAGGAGAGCCATTTGTTTATAGATCAGTCATTCTGGCACAATGTGAACTCGTGAGAGAGTCAACTCTGTTCAAGACTTTTTCATCATTGTAACATTTTGACCTTTGTTCAATATAAACAGTTGGTGAGATAAAAACAACTATTAAGTCTGATAACATTTAGTACAAAATGCTCAAAAAGATACTTCCACTTCAAATCTCAATTCAACATGCTCAGATAAAATTTAGATTTTAGTAGGCATGAAACTCTTATTTGAAACAGTCTTGTTAAATATCCATATGTTTTTGTTATCTTGGCAAACTTTTATGCCCAATTTTACTCAAAATATTTTATTTTAAACATTAAACATTGATGTAATTTGTACAAAATGCAGCAAAGAACTTTTGATATTTTCCCCGAAATCAAACTTCAGTTTAGGAAAAAGTGAAATGAGCTGCATCACTCAGGAGGTGGCTGTGAAAAGTCCCTGCAGGCAGGGTGTGCTGTCATGTTGACCACCCCAAGCAGGTGCAGGGCACCATCGGATAGATGTGGGTGCGGACCACCTGGTGGACGGACATGATGGACGAATGTCCCCTGGGGTGGCCCTTGCTCAGTTATTTTCCTCCAGCAAACACAACTGAGTCTGCACAGCACATGTGGCAGTTAACCTGCTAGTGAAAAAAGTCAGCCTGAGTCGAAGGTTTGTCTGGAATTATCTACTTCAGCATCCTGGTAACCGACTGTGCACCTTCTTTGTGCTGCACACACAAGGTCACAGACTGTGTGGCTGACTGTTTTCTTTCATATAAAACTTCCAGACTATCTGAGCTGTCTTACACAGAGTCCCTTCTTCATATTTATTCCTGGCTTCTTTTCCCTACCTTCTCTGCCTCAACCTAATGTTTTCAGTAAAACAACAAAATATTAGCACAAAACTATGTCTCATAGGCATATGTTTCTTATTTATCAGCAATGTTTCTTCAGACACATCAAGGTCACTGTTCTTTTATTAGGTTAAGTTTTGGGTTTTTTTTCTTTCTAAAATGTCATGGTGGGCTGCCAAGATTGGAGAACAAAGAAAAAAGTTGGATCTGAACTCCCCAATTGTATGACACATTTCTTATGGAGTGAAAATGTTTTATTTTACTAATTTTGGAACATACATACTTATATATTTAGTGGAGTCTGCAAAATATCCAAGAGTTTATTTCCCACAGGAATCTCAAACACATTTAAACCTAAGTTTTGTTTTGTTTTAAAGAGCTCTTCCAAAATATTTTCAGGCAGGGAATGGTAGGGGTGTGAAGGGGATTGTGCACAAGAGATAGCAGAAAGGCCCCATGGCTGGGGGGCCAAAAAAGTAGGCAGATGAATGCTCTTCTACTCTACTGCTTGGAACTTTTAGGAAAACAATGAGGAAACCTATTGACATCTGTGCCTGAGTCGGTTCAGTCCAACCCAGTGGTGTGCTGGTAAACGTTTAACAGCCAGCTCTCTGCAAGGGTGAGGGGAGGCTTTTCTGTAGTGTAAACACTCATATCGCAGGAGTATTGAAATACAATGGGACAAGGAAGGTGATTAACAAGACAAAGTCTCTTCTAGGCAATGGCAGTAAAAACCTGCATCACTATATGAAAGGGAAATCATAGGCAAATACATACCATGCATTCATTGCAGTGTGGTCCAGTGGCATAGGGCTGGCACAAGCATTGGCCTGTATCCATGTCACAGATCGAGCGTGGCAGACTCCCAAGGGGGTTGCAGTGGCAGGCTGAAAGCACGGCATACACAATTGTTCCCATTCTTAATTCTCCCCCTCTTGTAAACATCCTTAATAGCTCACACTGAGCCAAACGCGTGGCCACAGAACACACAGCAGGCTGCCCTGCCAGGTTTACTGTCTGCCCAGTGCATGACCTTTGTACTACATACAATTCCACACAAGCAATCTTGTGCCAGACACTTCCAGATAGTTCTACTGGATGGCAATTAGGAGGAGACAAGTAAACATAGGAGGTTATGCAAGCTGGAGTACTGGCACAGTTATCCTGAGCAATGCTGACCAGGTCAGGTGACTCAGGGGCAGGAGTTTCTAGTGAATGGTTATGACTGATGGTTCTTTTTCTGGCAAAGGCATCTATCATTCCCCTCTCTCTTCTCTCTCTTTCTTACTGCCTTGCTACTTTTTCTTTTCATTTTCCCCATCTTCTTTCTCCTTCACCCATAGACATTTCTGAGTCCTGCTTATGTTTGAAGGCTGTGAAGTCATGCTACCAGAGCAAGGTATACATTTCCCCTGCAGGAAAAGCCACTGTTCATGGAAACAACCCAAATGTCCATCAACAGATAAATGAACAAGTAAAATGCGGTATATCCATATAATGGAATATTATTCAGCAACATAAAGAAGTGAAGTACTGATACTTGCTACTACAGTGATGAACCTTGAAAACATTATGCTAGGGAAATGCTTCAGGACATACAGGACTGGGCAAAGACTTTATGACTACAACTTCAAAAATATAGGCACAAAAAATAAACAAATGGGACTATATCAAGCTAAAAAGCTTCTGCACAGCAAAGGACACAATCCACAGAGTAAAAAGACAATCTACAGAATGGGAGAAAATATTTGCAAATGTGCATTTGACCAGGGATTAATATCCAGAATATACAAGGCACTCAAACAACTTAACAACAACAACAACAACAACAAAAAACCCCATTAAAAAATGGGCAAAAGAGCTAAACAGATATTTCTCAAAAGAAGACATACAAATGGCCAACAGACACATGAAAAAATGCTCAACATTGCCAGTCATCAGGGGAATGCAAATCAAAACTACACTGAGATATCATCTCACCCCAGTTAGACCAGCTATTATTAAAAGACAGAAAATAACAAATGCTGGCAAGGATACAGAGAAAGGGGAACCCTCCTAAACTGTTGGTGGGACTGTAAACTAGTGCAGCCATTATGGTAAATGGTATGGAGATTTCTCAAACAACTACAGATAGAACTACCATACGATCCAGCAATCCCACTACTGAATATATACCCAAAGGAATGGAAATCATCATGTTGAAAGGATACCTGCACTCCCATGTTTATCATGGCTTTATTTACAATAGCCAAGAGTTGGAACCAACCTAAATGTCCATTGATGGATGACCAGATCAAGAAAATGTGGTATATATACACAATGGAATACTACTCATCCATACAAAAGAATGAAATTCTTCCATTCACAGCAACATGGATGAGCTTGTAAAAAATTATGCTAAGTGAAATAATCAAAGTGCAGAAAGGGAAATACTGCATGTTCTCACTCATAGTGGGAGCTAAAAAAGAGAGAGAGAGAGAATAATAAGTTGAACTCTCAGAAGGAGAGAGAGCAGAACTGTGGTACTAAAGGCAGGAAAGGGGGAGGGAGAAGGGAGAGTGTAGAGGATTTATAAAGCAAATGTAATTCACAGGGCCTGGTTTTCCAAAGCCTTGCAGTTTCAAACATTGACCTTACAAAGAACAGGAAATTTTCCCTAGGCTATTGAGTCTCTGTTGCAAGATAAGAATTGTAGCACAGCAAGGTTGCTGGCTCAAAGACAGACAAGTTACTGATTGATATGTAAAGATACTGGGAAATTGTGGTAAGAAGATAATGTTTGCTAAAATCAAGCCTTTGTTAGTGGATCACTTAATTGCCTAACAGAATGTCATCTGACTTGTTTTTACTGAATGTCACCAGCTTCTACTGTAAAACTTGTTAAACTGCACTTAGCAAAACCCCACCTATGTCTCTTCCTGTAACTTCTTGGTCTGGAGAATAAATGCAGGAAGAGAACCCCAATTCGTGGTTTATTTCCCAAAAGGAAGGATGCCTCATGCTTGAGGGTCCTGGAATATTAACCCTTTTCTGGGGCTTCTCACTGCTCAAAAGAGATGGGCTTTGAGTAATCTTTGGCAGCTCTGTCACCCAGGGGAAAAGGGGTGACAAATCCGTGGGAGGCAAAGTAACAGGAGAGGATAGTGAAAGGTTGGTTAATGGACACATAACAGCCAGACAGAAAAAATAAGTTCTATGGTTGTACAGTCAATCCAGCTAACCTATAATTAACAATAATTTACTGCATGTCATCAAATGTCTAGAAAAAAAGAGGTTGAATGTCATACAAAGACATGATTATAAGTTTTGTAATGATGAATATACTAATTACCTTGATTTGATCATCACACATTGTATACATGTATTGATATTCAACTCTGTACCCTATGAATATATGTAACCAATAAGTTTAAATAAAAAAAATTTTTTAAAGAGTGATGAAAGTAGGAAAAACAACAAAAAGAAAACATGCCAAGTGAAAGAAGCCAGTCACAAAAGACCTCATACGATTCCATTTGTATGAAATGTCCATAATAAGCAAATTTATAGTAACAGAAAGAGATTAGCACTTGCCTGGGGCTGGGAAAATGGGGGGACAGGGAGTGGCAATTAGAGGGTATGGGGTTTCTTTCCTTTTTGTAAAATACATAAAATGAAATTTACCATTGTAACCATTTTTAAGTATGCAGTTCAGTTGTGTTAAGTACACCCATATTGTTGTGCAATCTCCAGAATTCTTTTCATTGTGCAAAACTGAAACTTTACACCCATTAAACTATAACTCCCCATTCTCCTCCCCCTCTTTCCGTGGCAGCCACCATTCTACTTTCTGTTTCCATGGTTTTGACTACTCTAGGCACCTCATGTGAGTGGAATTATACAGTATTTGCCTTCTTGTGACTGCCTTATTTCACCTAGCATAATATCCTTAAGGTTCATCCATGTGTTATGTAGCATGTGTCAGAATTTCCTTCCTTTTTAAGGCTTAATAATATTCCTTTGTATGCATATACCACATTTTTATTATTCTCTCATCCATTAATGGACACTCAGGCACTTCCACCTTTTGGTTATTGTGAATAATGTTGCTGTGAACATGGGCATATAAATATCTCTTTAAACCTTACTTTCAATTCTTTTGGGTATATACCCAAAAGTGGGGTTTCTTTTTGGGGTGATGAAAATGTTCTAAAATTAATTGTGGTGATGATTACACAACTTTAAATATACTAAAAATCATTGAATTGCACGTTTTAAGGGGTAAGTTGTATGATATGTGAATTATATCTCAATAAATCTTTTACAAACACACACACATACATGCAGCGCACACACACACACACACACACACACACACACGCCCAGCTTTCAGAGAACGTCGGTTTAGTCAGCGAACCCAGGGGACACCTGGAGTGCTAAAAGTTATGTTGGGAAATTGGCTTGACTGTATAATTCATTATCATGACATTTAATTTTGCTGTCAAACTCAAGAAGAGCATTTTATTACAGAAATAATCAGCCTGCTGCTCTCTAAACATGCAAGTAACTCACAGTTCTTTATATGAGCGAAAATATGGAGCACGAAGCTGCAACCACATGGAAATTATTTACCCAGATTCCCTGAGGAATCTGCAGCTCTGTGAAGCCCCAAGCAGCTCTAAACAGCTGTGATCTTATAGACCGGGTCTGCCTATTTGGCCTCAGAAAACTGCTGAGGTTCTTTCTATTTCACCCTTGGCTCTTTAATTTTTCTTTCCTTTTCTTGTCAGAGAACATATGGACCTATACTAGGAGGGCATGAGAAGAAAGGGAAAACGTAATTGAAAAAAGAAAAAGAGAAGAAACCACCACTTGAAAATTGCCTACAAAGCCAATATAGAGTCCTAGTGGGGGCCATTTTTTCTAAAGTTTTTGCAACTCAACATCAAATTTCTTGGCATTTCCTCCTGCTTTTGTTCCAGCAGAGAAAATGTGAACGCCCCCTGCTGGTCTTTTATGATGAATTCAGCAAACCACGGAGCAAAGTTCCCTGGTATTTAGTTACTGAATTTTAGGGCTGACAGCACCAAGCTTTAAAATGCAGCCCAGTTGGTGGCCCAGCCCGTGGACTTACGCTGACAGCCCAGGGGGTCATCGGCACTCAGTCGGTAATGGTTGGGCTTGCACTGGTCGCAGTTGGCTCCTTCCACATTCTCCTTACACAGGCACTGGCCGGCCACAGACCCCAAGGCAGGGTCAGAGGGGCTCACACAAATGCCTCCAGATATGGTCCCATCAGGGTCACATTCACAAGCTGGGGACATAGACATGCATTGTCTTAGTTAACTGCAAATTGTGGGAAACCTGAAATATAAACAACGCATTTTACCCATGCTAGAACTATTTTACTTTGTTTAAATAATTAAATATGTTGAAATAATTAGACCAATGGGCAAGGATTGTTCAGAAAATTTTCCCAGATCTCTGGCCTTGGGAATGTTGTATAATTTCATACATATACATTTTACAAACTTTTAAATTATTCTAAGTTCAGAGGACCAAAGGAAGGCTGCTGTTATGAAAATTGGATGTTAAGAATAGACTGATTCTTTTTGGGATGATAAAAATGTTTTGGAAGAAGGCAGATGTGGTAGCAGTACAAAATTGTGCCAGTGAATTGTTCACTTAAAAATGGTTAATATTGTTATGTGAACTTTATCCCAATTTAAGGAAAGATTAAAACAAGAAAAAGGTGAAAATAAGGTCAAGAGACAGGAATGGGATGTTGTAATGATGTATATATATGTATATATATTGTAATGATGTATATATATATGTGTGTGTATATATATATATATTATTATTAGGGACATGAGAAAGAGAAGGAAATCACATAAAATTTCTGAAATAAGGTTAAAAATCTGTTCCTTCTCTGTTATGGAAAGATATGTTACAAGGAAAAGTGCTGTCATTCTTTTTGATTCTTTCTGGAAGGAACACCTACAAGACAGAAAGGAAGGGAACAGTAAGGACTGTTCATATCCTTGTTTTCTTTGTGGAAATCTGCTGGAAGGCAAAAGCTTGACTGAAGAGATTCTGGAAAATGGGACAGTCACCTGTAGCAAAGGAGACACAAAAGTAGCAACTTTTTTTTTTTTTTAAGTAGAAGTGTGAAAAATTCCAGGAAGGAGTGTTAAATGAAAAGGATGCTGATCCAGAGCGTAGAACAAGGACTAGAAGGTAGAGGTTACAAAAGGCAGTGCTTAATTGAGCGTAAGGAAACATTCTCTAACAGTTAGGGCTGCCCAGTATAGCAGTGACACCCTCACCATTGGAGGTATCCAGGTAGATGCTGAAACAGCACTTCCTGTGGCTTTGGTTTGGAGGACAAGTGTGTTGGTAGACATTAGATAACCACCAAGGTCTCTTGTACCTCTGTGGTGCTGTGTTTCCGAGGAATTCCATTATTCAGGAATGAAATGCACACAAGTGAATATTCTGATTTTAAGGAACAATCATGTTCATCTTTATATATAGTTGCTTTGGATTAATAAAAACAAAATGCTTGAGTCAAGGGCTATACCTATATAGCAACAATTTAGGTTAGTGAATTCAGTGGAAAAATCCACTGGAAAAAAAATCCAGTCAAACTGGTTGTTTGGTGTCATTGAAGCAAACACTTAGTTGTCTGACAGAATCATCTTCCAAGTTTCAATGGTTTGTTATTGGATTATCACTGGTGATAAAATCTTACTATGGAAAAACAGCATTAGGTTCTGTTTAGTTTGGGAAAACCACATTTTTCTTCTACTTAAAGCCAGTTGCTTCTAGAAAGGAAGGAACAAACTGGATTCATTTTAGAGGTGGCCAAAAGGAAAAAGTTCAACTTTATTTGGGAGCCAATCCAAAGGGTCAGCATTGAGTTCCAGAGTATAATTTAATTATGCACAGAAGTTATCCTTTGGGAAAAGGATGTGGGTGAGTGGACTGTAACTTTGCTTTGAAACAACCCTATGTCACAGCCTTTCGGATAGAAGTCCAACAAAACTTCTTGGTGTCACACAATTTAATTCCAGCAAGTTTAATTTATTATTAGTGGTTGAGTCTACCAAATCTTTGTTTTTCTGTATCACATTTAACTATGCTTTAATTGTACAAGACTTAAAATCAGGCAACTCTTATGCCTGGAATCTGTTTATATAAATATTTAGGTTCAAACGAGGACAACTTAGAGAAAATTTATATGAGAATGTTAATCAGTCTTAATACTTGTGCACATCATCTATATACACACACATAAACATGTGTTTATGTAAACTGGGACAAACTGGGGAGTCTCATGATCATAGTTTGTTACAAGATCCTCATCCACCTTTCATGGAAAAATTCCATTTTTAAAAAGAATAACTTCTTAATTGCAATTCAAGGGTATTAGTCTTGTTTCCTTGGTTTCTTTCAAAAGCATCTTCAAGTTAACACTAAGTGGTTTGGAGAAAAAAAAGCTCTTAAAGCTGAAGTGTTTTTGCAACCCCCCATTCCCCCAAATAGGGTAGTTTGGAGAGGCTGTTAAGCAGAGTAGGGACTGGCAGCCCAAGTGAGATCAGATCAGATTTTGCTCAGACAAGTGGAAAGGATCGAGGGGGGGCTCAGGACTCACGAATGCATGCGTAAGGGTCCACGATGGCCTTGAGGGGGTCCCTGTAGAAAAGTGGTCTGCAGCGGTCGCAGTGCTGTCCCTCGGTGTTGTGCCTGCAATCTTCACACACGCCCCCACTGCCGCTGGCCAAGTATGCAGTCATGTCGAAATGACAGCGGTCAGAGTGGCCATTACAGATACACTCTGAGAGAGGAGAGGAGGGTTACTGAGATGTCTGCAAGATCTTCTCGCCCTCCACATCCCCAGCTACTCCCTCTTTTATAGATGCACCCAGTGCACACAGGGTCAAAATAGGGGCTTTCAAAGGATCCTTCTAGCACTCTGATTCCACTCATATACTCTCTATAAAATGTGTTCCTGAAATGTTTAATATGCAGTTTTTTTAAATGAAGTAAACAAACAAGCAAAAAATCATTTACGTGAACTAGAAGCCATAGAGCACAATATTTGTGGGGGTGTTCAGTAAAAATTACTTTTACTGACTTAGGCTTTGTAAATTTGAATTTTTTTTACGTAAAATGCACAAAAATTCTCAGATAAGATACTGGAACTGAGCCCTGTCCAGACTCTGTCCTTTTATATGGGCAGAAGAGCTGGAGGGGGCTGCAGGTCATTTTTTATTTCATCTGGGGCTCATTCAGAGGACTAGAGGGAAAGGCTCTGTTTAGAGGGATTTGCTATTCTTCATGGTGATGTCTGTGCTGTTTGTCTTGTTGGTATTTTCCTGTAAACAACCTAACCTCAGGCTGCATTTTGCTGGGTCTTGTATACCATGACTCTCATGGATGGGGATTTTTCATTGAACTCTTCTTGAGACCCCCCATTCCCTCAAATCCTATTTTTCCCAAATTTGGGAAAAGAAACTGAATATCAAGTTTGTTTAGAAGTTCATCAAGACTCAGGGGCAGCAAATAAGTTACCAGAAACACCAACAACACTTTATTAGCCTAAATATTTTATTAAAAATACAAAAGCCTGTCAAACTGATCCTGGACCTTATTTCTCCTATTACCCTACATATGGATTTAAGGTTGTGTTTGTGGGATGTATGATAATTCAGAAAGACAGTAGGGATCTCTGAACCAAATCTAGTATTCACCGAATGCCTGCAGTTGCATTGTCCCCACTGATATTGCCATTACATGGCTCTGTCCCTCCCCTGCAAAGGTGCCACACAGAATGCATGCTGTTTCACTTTTAAAATTAAGGTTAATCTGTGGTGTGAGGGCGTGGGAAGGTGGTGAGGGTTGCATGTGAGATCACTGGAGACCTTAGGCTATCACACAACTGGAGCTGGGAGCCACAGCTTCACTGTCTTTGTTGCCGGACGCCCCACAGAAATGAACCAAGTGTTCCTCAAAGCAAGGACAGGCAGAGCACTCTCGTCTATGTGGACAACTTATTTTCACCCACGTCTGCAAGTGCTGTCCTGGGGGCCTGCAGCTGGCCTCCAAGGAGTGTCCTGGAAGAAGTCCTTGCACCTCTCACAGTTCAGGCCATCTGTGTTGTGCTGGCAGACACACCGACCATGAACCTGCATTGTGCGATAAATAACCAGAGCATTAAAAGAGGGCTTATCTTTGAGGACATTGGGCTTCTTTAAATGGACAATGAAATATCCTTCCCCACGTATTAGTTACAATACTTACTGTGACTATCTTCTATTATTTGCTGAACTAGCTTTAATTTTTTTTTCTTTTTAATTTAAGAACTTCAGTGAACATTCACGATACTTTTTTTGGCATTTCTGAATTCTAGTTTCAGGGCAGCACTTTTCAGTCCTCAATAAAATAAGGGTCGGGGAGGGGTGTGTGTGTGTGTGTGTGTGTGCATGTATGTGGGGGGTATGGGGTGGCTTAGGAGCATAAGGGATCATAAGGAGTTAGAAAAGGGAAAGAAACTGGAGAAAGGCATGTGCTTCTCTTGGACTTTCACAACGTGCTCTAAATGGCCCACGTTCAAAGAGAGAAGCCCTATTTCCAGTGAAACACAGAGGGAGCTGAATGGGAAGGTGCAGTAGCCTCACATCAAGCCTTACATGATTCTGCCTAATAGTTTACATTTATTTAGCAGACACACCCGTGGGGCTCTACATAAAAGTATAATTCTTCTACTACATCAATCTTTAAGGCTAGTTCCCCAGATGAGACAGATCTGCAGTGTTAAAGACCCAGTCATTTATAATGTAAGAATGTTATTTGGATGGATTGTTTTTATAAGATTGGATATTTCCAGAACATCCTAGCATCAACTATGGGGCCCTTCAGTACATCTTTGTGAGAGCATGAATGTGAAATTACAGTTCCTTCCCACTAAATCTCCATTTCCCAAAAAACAAATAAACAAAAAAGAGAGCAAGATGGGTGATTTAGAAACCATAAATTATAAATTCCGCTCGTTAGTTCAATGGTGCCCACATGTGGCAGAATTCACAAGCACCTCTGGCTAGAGGAACTGGAAAACCCCCAGGTGGCCTGTCGAGCTAGGTTGAAAGATACCTGCCCCAGTGCATTGGCGCATTTCATTTGTTGACCTCCACATACAGTGTCTGATCTACATTCATCACCAGAGACAGTGAAAGGCAGGAGAGCCAACTGCTCTTTTGGATTAATAACTCACCATTCCGGGAGGACTGAAAACATCTCCCCGCACCTCCTGCATAGGGCCACATTCACTAGCGTGGCCATTGCAAAAACAGCTTCCCCGAACAACCATCTCGTACAGAGCATAGTAGTATTTGTCAAGGGAATCATTTTGCCTCCTTCCAAGCAAAGTATCTCCCAGGGTATGGAGTTTGGTAAAGTTTATCCTCAGGTTTGTTAATGTTACAAGTTCTAGAGAAAGAAAAACAAAGAACATAATGAATCAAAGTGCATTTAAGTTGCATTGGTTCAAGGTGCCCTCCTTTACTGATATTCCCTTAATATACTATAGAAATGCAATTATAAGGAATACTCCTAACATGATATTTTAAAAAAGGAGTTGATGCAAAAAAATATAAGGCAATTCATACCCTGGATGTAAGGGCTGTAAGGGTTTTCTATTTCAAAGCTGGGATCCAAAACTTTTAACACAACCTGTAAAACAAATGTAGGTAAATTTGTAGTATATTGCCCAAAAAACATAATTGTCAAATTTACTCTTAAAAAAGAGATTCTGACCTCACCAGAAGGCTGAGCCATTGCCTCCCAGCTAGGGTGGGATACAGATGATCACTTGGGCTACCATATGAATTAAAGTGCCAAGAATGGAAATGAATGACAGTAATCAGTCATTTCTGGCTCTTTACGCATAGTGGTCCATGTAGACTGAGGGGGTGATACTGTTGGTGAAGAAGGCTCCTGAGCTGAGTTGGGATGAAGTGATGGACAATGTGGCAAGCCATCATCAATTTGGATCTGGCAGGGAATTCTGGAGCTGCCTTCTGCAACCAGGTCTTTCTGCTCTACCTTATAAAAGGGTTCTCCTTAACCCCACTCCCCGCTGACCTTCTGCCAGTCATCAGCTTTGTTCAGAGGAATGTCCCTAACAGATTCCACCTGGGTGGTGGTTTACAGAGCATGGGAAGGAGGCAGCCAAACCAGGGCTGCTGCTAGCCTATTTGGGTCCTTTGCTAGGGTTAGAAATGAACGTTCCTCCCTCTGGGTGCCCCAGGCCTTGGTGCTCATAGATTTTAGCTCCCATTAACCTTCAGCTAGGCAGTCTTGTGCAGGATTATTTCTGATAAGGTATTTATTGTTTATTATTCAGAAATCTTTTCAATTTAGACACTTTCATTTTTTTTTTTTTTTTGTCTTTTTTCGTGTCCGGCAACGGATCGCAACCCTCAGTGTCGCGCCCGTACCGGACCGGGACTGGCAACGGGATCGCAACCCTTGGTGTCGCACCCGCACCTCGCTCAGCCAGTGAGCGGGAACCGGTCTGTATGTGGGATCCGAACCCTCGGCGGGAGGCCGCTGCGCTCCCAAGCGGCGCACTGTAGCAGTGTGCCACCGGGCTGGCCCGACACTTTCATTTTTATAAAATGAACAGCTCAAGTTTTATTATAGTAAACACTACCTAAATTATTTTCATTTAAGTTCATCAAATTTTAAAAAGTTTAATTTGTATAGAAGAAATCCAGGGATAGAAATGCTACCTCACCACCAGTTGAGGGTTCAATATCCGAATATTTGGAGTCACAGACAATGTCTCCCACTCCCTGGGCCTGGCCAGATGTGATGCCAGGAAAGGAAGTAGCACAGTCTTTTGCAAAATATCTGAACACTTTCCAGGTACGTCCACAGTCTGTAGAACGTTCAACTACCATTGCAGCAGGCCGAAAAGTCTACGAATCAAATGAGTAAAATTTGCAATGTTTCACAAAGGCAGATTTTATTATCCACTTTAGATTGAATATTTACATTTTCTAATTCCATTTTTTCAAACTTAATGTGCATCTGTTAAAATCTACTATATAAAAAACACACTGAGATCTCTTTTCAATAAGTGGGCAAGTATTTATGAATACATACTTGTCCTCAGAATCTAATTACATTTTTAAAATGTTTTTGACTGTGTGAATTATTAATTGAAGAAAGATGGCATATACATTGAAAAGCTAATGAAATTAATATCTTACAGCAATTTGCAATGGTTCTCTTTGCCTAGAACACCTTCCCTTTGGAAAACTCTTACACAGCCTTCAGTACCCATCCATGAAGTTTATCCTGATTTCCCAGAGCAGATTTAGCCTCCAGCATTCTAATCATACTTACATTTCTGCACTTATTGTTTTGTATTATAAGTTTCTATTTACATGTTTGCACCCATGAGTAGATTATGAGTTGTTTGGGGTCAAAGATTGGTATTATTTTCATTTTTTATAATTTTTAAATTTTATATTCATTTGTTATTACCAAGACTAGCACCAATCCTGGCATCAAAATTAGAATTTTGATAAATGATTGAAGAAAAACTATATGGCACAATGATTTGCTCTGGCATCTGACTAACCAATTTTTCTTCCTCTCTCGATCACAATCTTTGTATATTTTTCTAAATAACTTCCAGCTTCCACCCTTTTCTCCTGAAAATTATCTTTCCAGTTCTTGTGGTCTCTGTCACTCTAGTACTTAGGCTTTTCCTTTTCTAGGTGTCTTCTAAGATCTTTTAAAAATTAATTATATACGCATTGATTAACAAGCAGTGGGGTTTTTTTTTTTTTTCCCCTTTAAGAAGAAAAACCCAGATGACAAAACTTGAGTCTGGATTTATTCTGCTTTTTGTTTTCTGCAAGGAAACAAGAAAGTAAAATTCCAGGCACACACATCTGTACCTTAAAGGTTAATATCAGGTGGCTGATCTGAAATAATGCCTCTAGGTCCAACCTGATGCTGACATGATCAAGACCTAAAGAAAAATCCAGAAAGAAGAAAATCAGTGATTTTGAGAGACTCCTGCTTATCAGTTAATCCCTTACTGTGGCCTGAGTATAATAAAATCCCTTCGAAATCACTTGGAGGGTGATGAACACTATTCCCAGTCTGTCGGAGTGCTGTCCATGCCTCTGCATGCGCAGGAGATCTACGCAAGACCAGGACGGGTTTAACTCTGACTGTTCTCACATCCACGTTTTGGTGGCAACACACCCTGCCACTGTGTGGCAGCATTACCTACTCTCAGGGGAGTTCCGGGACATGTCCCAAAGGTGGAAAGAGAAGGTTCACTTTCGTGTACTCCACACTTGACTGCATATAAACGTGAGCTTGTTCTGTGTAATGGGCTCTGACAGAAGGACGTTCCCTTTGTGGGGAGATGTGGAACAAATGCTGGACATGGGGGTCAAAACAGCTGTCTAGCAAAAATGGCCCCATTCATCAATGAAGTCAGGTGACTGTGGTACAAACCACCTCACATTCATTAAGGAGAGTCCAACTAGAGATCAGTAACTGGGATCCAAAAGGAAACAGCATTTAGAAGACACCAGTCGTGCCTTTGTCAAGTGGATGACATAGAAACAGCCTCCTGTGATGCTTGTTCTGAACTACCTTCTGCATTGTGATTAATTCCACACTCCCCTCTAATGGCCTAGGATCCCCTAAGGGAAGTATGTTTAGGAGTCTGAAGAACATAGAGGGATTCCAGCCTGAAGTGAAACATATAGAGATGTGGTGAATGGGATCATTTTGCAGGGATAAAGGGAAACTAAAAGGGTTACAGACCAATGTTAAAGACGGGTCATCGTGAGTGAAGGAGCCTACCCTGGGGAAAGCCAGCCCGGATGGAAGTACATTTAGGCACTTGAGGCCCATGGCTGGGGGTGAGACATGAGGAATCCCTGGTCAGGGCCACGCTTACAGTGGGCATCTAGGAAATAGGGGTTGTCAGGGCCACCATGGGTTTCAATATTACAGTTGTTCACGGACAGAGAAAAGCACAAATCCAGGAAGGAAAGAACGTCAGTCAGAGGCCAACTATCCTTTCAATTCAAATTTTATATTAAAACCTTTGGCTTGCAGTAAGAAGCAAAATGTTCCTTTTCTCTCTCTCTGTGCTGAAGAAGGCAAAAGCGCATGGTGCTAACTCTCAGACTTCCCCTGGCATTATTCATTCAGTGTGTTTTCTATTAGGCTTAATTTCCCAACACTTCACAGACTTTCTTATTTTTTACAAAGAACAAAAGCGTGCGGAGATATTTTCTTCCTCCACATGGAAAGAATAAAACACTCTGAATTATATGCTTAAAATACACTTTGATTTTTATTAAGGAAAATATTCTTTCTTAAAATGAAAATAAATTTTATTCTTATATGGAGCTCTACATTTTTTGTAAATACTGTTCCATTCCAATATAACACCTTGTTGTGACATTGTTATGACCTTATAGAGAGGAAGATGCTTTATTAAAATATGACAAAATAAAAAATTAGAAAGGAACTTAATCATACCATTTTCAGATTGCCACCATTTCTTTTCTCTGTCTGGTTCAAAGCTTGTAATTACATTCTCGATGGTGTGGCTGTTGGGTTGGGTGTGTGGATCAAATGGAAATCTGGAGTCACAAATGAAGCATTTTTGTTCCCCCTAGAGAACACCATCATTAAAATTAAAAATGAAGAATTGTAATTACTTATTGTTGATCTGAATTTAAAAACAAGCTGTGCTTACTATATTTGTCTTTGAATCTGGCTAAAAATAAAAAGCAGAGGAAATAACAAGACATCAATTTTTCCATCAATAGGTGCTTAAATACAATAACAAACTAATTTTTAAAATGACCTAGAAATTTTATAAACATATATTTGGGGCAAAAATGTGAATTTATGTAGAACTAATTTTCTCTCATGTAAGAGACAAATGATCTGGAAGTTATTTTAAACTGTAGAGGAATAATTAGGATGTATTTTTTAGTTAGAATTACTACCTTTTTCCAAAAAAAGGAATAACTGGCAAGAAATTAATGAAATGGTTGGCAACTAGGTTATCAGCAAACATCATCCTTTTCCTCTCAGATTTTATAGACAGTTTTTGATAGAAAAGCTTCCATGACTGCAACCTGTACATCATACTTGGGGACTTAGTAAAAGATTTTCATTAAACTCACAACAAAGAGGCCTGCCCTCTTGTCTTGCACATTAGATCTTATTAGCAAATTGGAACTAGTTTTGCATAGCATGGATATTCAATGGTAACAACTGCAAAGACTGGCCTTTGAGCTTGCTTGATTTAATGTGCTCACTTGTAGCTGTACTTAAAACTCCGAAGGGGTTCTACAAAGATTTCCAAAGGACTGTCAATGGCCTGCACAGGTGTCCTGACTAGTACCTGTGGGACTCTGAAGGAGCTTTCTGCAAAGCTTCTGGGAAGCAGGTGCTGTTCATTTCAATTTTCTGTGTTGGAAATTGCCTACAACAGCAGAGGTACTCAGCGAGCATCATTTGTATGTCCTTACCATGGCTTACAAGGCTCAACATGGTCTGACTGGGGCCACCTCTTTGCCTTTAGCTGTACCTGTCTTCCTGTCACTTGCTCTAGCTACACTTGCTTCCTGCTGTTCCTCAAGCACACCCTTCTGCCGTAGAGTCTTGGCACAAGCTATTCTCCCTCCTTAAGATTCATATCCTTGGTCCTTCCTTTCTTTCAGGTCTCTGTCTAAATGCCTTCCTCTCAAAAGAGACTTTCCTTGACTACTCTTTCTATCTAGAATGCTACCACCTTCCACCCCCACTCCCACGGCCTTCTGTCACTCTCTATATTTTGCCATACTTTATATGTTTCCTAAGCCCTGCCTGAGACCATATTATATAGTTGTTGCTTTGTTGTTTGTCTCCATCTTCAGAATTTAAGCTAAATGAGGGCAAAGACTTTGTTTTGTTTATTTTTTTATCCCCATCACCTAGAATAGTGCCTGGCACATAGTAGATGCTCAAAAAAAAAAAGGTTGAATAAATTCATGATAATTTTAATGATTATTTCAGCTACGGTCTGTCAAAATAAATTAGCCCTTCAAGAGATCCATTTAATTAGTGCAGTTTAGAATCACTGGCACCATAAACCTTATTGTTAAAGAAAACCAAATGTTCTTTGAAAATTAAGGCACAATGAATGCTAGATCAATTCTGCATAGGGCTAGACTTGTCCCAGACCTGTCCCAGAAGAGCAGCAGAAGCCTTGTGATTTCATCAAACATTGTCAAGTCTTCAAAGTATTTCCAATAACCCTGTGGGAATTACTGGAGAAAATATTTAACTTCAGGGATTGTGTGCCATTTTTCTGTAAACATTTTAGAAGCATAGTCTTGGATGGAAATGGCTACAGAGGGGTTGTGGTTACTAGATGTGGGAGTCCTGACTTGGATAATGCAATAGGTCAACATTAACTGGAAGCTTCTGAAAAAAGTACTTGGTAGCCCTTTCTTAGGTAATAGATGGGGGAAAAAAAATCATCCTCTGTGCTGCACAAAATGTTTATTTAACTAGGAGTTGTAGCCCCACCTGTAATACTTTGCTAGCCTGAAATCTTTTGAAGCTTTCTCTAGCTCTAAGCTTTCTAAAATTTCTATCATTTTCCAGAAAAAAGAGGCCTCTGCAGTGGATTTACTTCTATTTTTGGTGGCATAACTTTGGGATATAGAAACACCAATTTCTGGTTATTGTCAGAGCATGCTGGCTCATGACAATGGTAGGCAGATGCCAGTGGTTGAAGAACAAGACAGTGATACTAGTGTTGAAAAGTTTATAATATCAGGCCTTTTTTTTTACTTCTTTGTCAATTTTAGACTTCTTTGTTCAGAGGACCTGGGTATCCATCCCACCTGGCCTAGACTTGAGCAAAGCTGCCACTGTGTAATTTCCTAACATATGTAGGGAATTTGCTTTCTTATACAAGTACTTCCCAAACTTAGAACAGTGCTAAGCACCCAAGTATTGTCTTCACTTATTTATAATCATCATCTTTTGCTAGAAGCTAATTAGAATACAAAGCATTTCCCAGAGACCTAAACAAGCTGCCTTAAGTGAACAATACATGGAAAAGCCTGGGCCACAACCATTAGGCTTACGTCCAACTTCCTTCCTGTACATCCTCTCACTTAAGGGGCAGATGTGATGGCCTCAGGGTTTTCAGCAGGTATGATATTCAGATGACCTTGGAGCTTGTTCTGTTGCCAGTTCATAGGGAGGAAAAAACCCTGAAAAGTCACTGGTCCTTTTATAAACATGTTCTTTAAGGGAAAAAACTCACAAAAATATGTTCATATTGGGAATTCATGGTTCTTAGACAATACAACTTCCAAGTGGTATTATAAAATTGGCGTACAATCAATTCAAAGTTCTACACCCCTTTTACCTCCACCTAAGGCAGCACTATGAGTGCTCATGTTTAGCCCAATGGCCTGAGGTCCTGAGAAATCTTCCATCTTCACTGAAGGAATCAATTTTGCTTGTCCTATGGGAGTGAATAAGGCAGCTAAGTAGACCGGTAGAATTTATAGTAATTCCCTTTAGAGACTGAACCCAAAAGACTTTTCTGTCTTATTCTAAAGGTAACAAGAAATGGAAATTAAGCAGATCTTCCCCGCTTTCTGATTAATCAAGGTTTCCTGGACTTTAAATTATATTACCTGTGTTTCTGTTGTTCAGGAGGGAGTGTTACGTCCTTTACTGTTGTCTGCATGACCCCAGTTGTACTTGGAAGAATCTACATCATTGATTAAATAATGTCCTAGCAAGTAAACAAAGAAGCAACCCACCTCCAGGTAGCCGAGGATGCAGTATTTCTGGGCTCCGTTCAGCCCGCAGGTAGAAGAAGCTGTAAGGTGCGCGTTGCGGCCCACGAGGAGGTTGCCGGTGGTGGGACGACAGGCACCTCTGCTGCATTCATCTTGAGCTGTCGAGTAACTGAGCCACCCTTGAACACAACAGAAACCACTATATAAGAGGCAGCCCAAGGGCAGCACAAGGCCTGCAGAAGCAACTGTTCAGTTGGAAAGTTAACAGTATGCTTATTTTTAAGAGCGGTTCTATTGATCTTCAAGACCCTGGTTGTGGATGCTGTTGGTACTCTCTGCTTGATGGAAATTTCCTAGCCTGGGAGGTTACCCCAGCCGCATGCCCTGTCCCCCCACCTGGGGCAGCCTGTAGTCAATGACTGATGGATACAGGATTCAAAAGGCTTGCACCATTGCCTCAGCCTGGTATCAACCCCATGTTGTGATTCATGCTCAGAATCTCCTCCTGGCATCTGGGTGAAGACTGACTCCAGCAGGGACCACATCCTGTCTCCATCTCCCTCACTCTCTTACTCCTGAAAGCACTCGCTCAAGAAATCACGTGCACACAAATTCCTGTCTCAGGCTCTGCTTTGAGGAAACCTGGTCTAAGACAGCCTTTATTTACTAGGAATTCTTTAAGTGTCATTTTAGGGCAAATAACAAAGACTAAAACACAGACTTGAGGAAGGACAATCCTAATCCTCCCTGTTATACCTATTGTTCCAACCTGTACAAAATGAATTAGAGAATTTAAGAAATCCTTGGGAAATTACTTTCTCTTAACATATGTAAATTCAATTGAACCCCTTTATAACATTGAGTGTTGGGTTCAGATAGCCCAGGGAACAAATCGTGCTCCTTTGGAATAAAGTGAGAGACTGAGTTCCAGTCTGGATAGCACAGTTAGCCCGTCTTCATACCTGCTGTCCAGCAGATCTGCCATGACGGGATTTGGTCACAAATGAGATAAGAGCACTGCAGTAGTAATGACACAGAATAGAGCTAGGCCTGTGAACCAAACTGACTCCATTTTCTCTGCAGGGGACACTTTGTTAGTTTTCCACTCTTCAGTCATGAGATCCCCAGGGTGCATGATTACCCCATGGCCCACCTTGATAAAATAAACTGAGATAAGAGCCGAACACATATTCACTGAATTACAAATGCTTGTTTCCTGTAATTGTAGAAATTAAGTTACAGATTAACCTTAAGACCCCTCATGCACACAAAGCTTCACAGTGACTGCTACAATGACCCTCCTGGGATGATGATAATGAACACTACCACCATCTTGGACCTACTGAGCAGGTGCAAAGACCAAAGCCCTAACTGAGCATGTGCCCATGAAGCAACCAGGGAGAACAGAATAGACCATCTCCAGAGGCCCTTACCCAATAAAGAACTCTCGGGAGGCTAGTTTATCTCTAGCTACCCCCCCATGCATAAGTCTATCTCTTCTTTTAATAAAGCGTTGCTTGCTTTACTGCTGGGTGCATTGTTCATTTCTATTACTTTGGGACCCAAGAGCCTTATTCGATAACAGTAAGACTATCTAAATTGTCACCTCAATTCTCCATTTTACTTTTCATGTGTAGCCTCTGAGGTAATATCCTTAAATCTCTGTTTAAAACTATTTTTAAGATTCCATTTGTTTAAAAATGCTAAGTTCTGGAGAAGGGATAAGTTCCTTGGAAAAATTAGAAGTATAGGTGTATTAAGATATTAGCTTACTAACATATTGCTACATAGTAGTAGTAATAGTAGTAAATAATATAAAACACTATTAATCCTGGAGATCAGATAGAAAAGGTGTAGAAGAGAACTTAAGTGACTTAGAAGTCAGCTGCCATTGGTTGGAATCACAACCACAGGACAGTCATTGTTTGACTTCTTCTTTTTTTTTTTTCTTAAAAATAATTTTTTTAATAGCAAAAAGAACCAGAAACTTTAAGAAGAGAATCTGAACAGGTTGTTAAGTGAATTATAAATATTCAGGTAAATGTGTTTCTTACTAGAGAAAACACCACTAATAAATCCTTTTGATATCAAGTTACCTAGAAGAAACTGAACCATAGTTCCATCTTTGTATATTTCCAAGGAATTTTTTGATTCTAAGGAAAGATTTACACTGAATTAGGAAAATAGTGCTACACGAAATCTGAAATAAAACCAGGATTAGTTTATGGAGAGACCGAAAGTGCAGAAGTTAGTAAATATCTAGGCATAGTTAGACATAGCTAATGACTGTATTTGAACATTTATATATTTATTTAGCATTGGACAAAGACATATTGGATTTTAAGTTTAGTAATAGATGCTAATGGCCCCAAATTTGCTTGCTGGGTGGCATTTGGTTAATAACTCTTTGAGCTTCTGTGTTTTTCAAAATACAGATTTGTACCAAAGATAAATGCTTTTAAAATGTGTTGAAGTGAACTTTAGATCAGCCGGATTCTCAATCAAGAAAGGATGGTGAAGAAAATATACTTGGGAGATGTCTTCTGTCTTGGATAGTCACACTTGACACCATATTAGAGTCCCTGAGAAATACTTCCATGAAAAAAACTGAAAAAAACAAAAACCAAAAACCAAATCTCTTTAAAGTTGTTTAATCTGGCATTTTCCAAATTAATTTCATCATGGAAAGCATTTTTTTATTCAGCTCAGATGAACATTTCATGCAACTAGGAAAACACTTTGGGAAATGCTAAACTTAATCTTGGTTAAGTGTCTTCCAGTCTTAAAAACCCTATAATTCTGGAAGTAGGGCATCACCATGTCTTACTTGGATACTGGATTTAAAGTTAAATTTTGGGAATTGAGTTAAGATGTAAATCACATGCAATCAAATTACTCTAGAAAGTTTTATAAATTGCCTACATAGTACAGCATACATGGCTTTCTGTACACAAATCCTAACATGTTTGAAGACTATTGAGTTATATAAAGGAAGGAAACAAAAGAAAGTCTATGTGCAAATGGATGAGCATTTGTATCGTTATGAGTTAAGATCACTGTTAAATCTCTATATGTGCATGTGGGGTGGGTAGGATAATCTAAACTATTTGTTGCCTGCAGGGTTTGCTCCACTATGCATGTATTACACTTTTGTAAGAAGTAATATATTAACAGATTTGTTTATTTGGAGGAAGACTGAACAAAACAAGTTGGAATCTTACTAGAGTTAAGGTCTAAAGTTAACACACATACAAAGTTAAATGCACATAAAATGAGAGTCTACTGTAATATTTTGTGGATAGCTATTTATATAAATCATTGTATTTCTTTTCTTAAAAAATATATTTGAACAGGACAGTATAGTATCATTGTTAATTCAATTAAAGGGTTAGAATCCTATTTGATCCTAGAAGCCAAACTCTAGCCACTAGTTTTCTCTTGATTGCAATTCAAATTATAGACGTGGTAATTTTGAGGAAATAAAATAGTCTCTGGATGGAAGGGGACAGGACCTAGAATAGCTAATACATTTTGAAAAAGGACAAAGGGGAAAAATGAGTTATTCTACCCAATATTAAGCTATACAGCTACAATAAATAAGAGTGTGATATTGGCAGAGGAACATACACATAGATCAAGAGAACAGAATAGAGAAACCAGAAACAGAGCCATACAAATATGCCCAGCTGATTTTTGAGATGCAAAGGCTATTCAGTGAAGGAAGAATAACCTTTTTAATAAATGGTGCTGGAAAAATTAGACATCCACAGGCAAAAAATGAACTGCAACTGAAACCTCATACCTTATGTAAATATTAACTCAAAATGGATTATGAACTTAAAAGTAAAACGTAGGGCCGAGCCCGCGGTGCACTCGGGAGAGTGCGGCGCTGGGAGCGCAGCGACGCTCCGCCGCGGGTTCGGATCCTATATAGGAATGGCCGGTGCGCTCACTGGCTGAGTGCGGTGTGGGTGACACCACAGCAAGGGTTGCGATCCCCTTACTGGTCACGAAAAAGACAAAAAAAAAAAAAAAAGTAAAATGTAAAAGTGTAAAGCTATTAAACTCCTATAAAACATAGGAGAAAATCTTTGGTACTTAGGGATAAGCAAGAAATTTCTAGAATTGTCAACAAAAGCACAATCCATAAAAGAAGACATTGGAAAATTAGATCTTATCAAAACTAAAAAGTTTTGCTCTGAGAACAACCTTGTGAAAAGGAGAAAAGGCCAGCTAGAGAGTAGGAGAATATAATTGCTAACAGCATATCTGACAAAGCCCTTGTGTCTAGAATATACAAAGAGCTCTCAAAATTCAACATTAAAAAACAACCAAATGAGAAAATGGCAAGTGGCGTGAAGAGACACTGAAAAAGATATACAGATGGTAAATCAGCACACGAAAAGAGGTTTAACCTTAGCCATTGGGGAAATGAAAATGAAAACCACAATGAGATATCACTATACACCTATGAGAATGGCTAAGATAAAAAATAGTGATAACACCAGATGCTAGAGAGGATGTGGAAAAACTGGATCCCTCATACACTGCTGGTGGGAATGTAAAATGGTACAGGAGCCCTGGGGGAGAGTACGGTAGTTTCTAATAAAACTAAACACATGCTTATCATACCACCCAGCAATTGCACTCTTGAGTATTTATCCCAGAGAAGTTACAACGTATGCTCACACAAAAACCTGTATATGAAAATTCATAGCATCTTTATTTGTAATAGTCAAAAACCGGAAACAACACAGACATCCTTCCATGGGTAAATGGTTAAACCAAGTGTGGAAGATCCATACCATCCAATAGTACTTAGCATCAAAAAGAGTGAACCACTGATACGTGCAACAACGTGGATGATCTCAAAGGAATTCTGCTGAGTGAAAAAAGGTTATTTAGGCATAATTCCATTTATATAACATTCTTGAATGGCAAAATTATAAAGAGGGAGAACAGATTAGTGGTGGTCAGGGGTTAGGAAGGCAGGGAGGGAAGGAGGACGGTGTGGCTATGAAAGGGTAGTACTAGGGGTTCTCAGGTGATGGAACTGTTCTGTATCTTAACTGTGGCATGGTCACACGAACCTGTATGTGTGACAAAATCACACAGAATTAAATACACACACTTATGAGTATGTGTAAAACTGGTAAAATCTGAATAAGGTCAGTGGATTGTATCAATGTCGATTTCCTGATTATGACATTGCACTATAGTTATGCAAGATGTCACCATTGAGGGAAATTGGGTGAAGGGTATACAGTCTCTCTGTATTATTTCTTACAATTGCATGTGAACTTACAATTATCTCAAAATAAAAAGTATAGTAAAAAAACAATCAAAGAATCCCCCCCCCCCAAATTATCCATCAGCCTCTGGATGGTGCACCAAGTAAGTCCCACACTTTAACTAATATACACATAACATATTTCAGCTGCTCTTATATACTTTTCCCTTCAGACATGAAAATTTACACCCAGCTCTTATTTCAGTAGACAGGAATGAGAGGGATGGGCCCATGATGAAAAATAATTACCACACTGTGAAATAAACATGGTTTCTCTTCAGTTTTATCAAAAGTAAAAATATAAAGAATTTTTTTCATTGGCTTGTTTTCTACTTAATGGAATTTTCTTTCCTTCAACTTGGCCTCCAAAAATATAGGCTACTGAAAAATTATGTTCTCTCTTACGTTCATATTCTCCGCAGGTACTATTCTATTAATCTGGTCATTTTGTGATTATCATCAGGCATGAAACATACATAGATCATAAGTTCTACAGCTAAGAACATGATACAACTCCCACAAGTTACTAAATCACAGTTTGAACAGGGAATTTTCTATCTTCAACCTCACTGTAAAGATTATTATTCTAAATCAAAGTAACAACATTTCCTCCTCTTTCTTTGAGATGTGGGGAAAATTAGCTCCATCATACACTTGGTTTGTGTGTGTGTGTGTGTGTGTGTGTGTGTGTGTGTGTGTGTGTGTGTGTGTGTGGTATAATAAATGATCCTAGATCGATTAACATGGATTTTCCTTTTATTCACCCAGAAACCCACATCCACATCTCCTTTTATTTTCTGGAATTGGCATCTAGGATAAATAGTTGTTCAGAAGTTTGGACTCCAATAGTTAGAGATTTTTAAAAACAAGTTAGGCATAATATTTCTGCTGATGCTGCTGGTGGATTAACTAAGACTTCCTGTCCAGGGATTTATTCTTTTAGACAAGTTCCATCCTGAGTTATTTTATTGAAATTGTTGCCTTAGAGATTTAACATGTTTTTATAACCTGACTTGTCCAAACTTGTTTTGATAAGCTGTGTACTTTTCAGAAAAAATGTACCAGAACTTAGGGAAAGTGAACTATTATTCCTGTAATATTATAAGTGCAAATATGAACTTCTGGTCTAAAAGTACTTGACAAAAAGTAGCTAGAAACATAAATATTAAAGTCTCATGCCTGAACATAGACTCAGCAATATCATCCTGGACTGAAGTTTTCAAATGTCACATTAGCCACAGGTTGGAATTGATTCAGAGAATTAAGATGTTTATAGCTTTCCACAACTGATACATTCCTCAAAAATGACATCAACCTGAAGACAGAATGTTATTAAAAATGAACTTACCAGATCTGGTCATTTAAATAAAATGTGCAGTAAATTATCTATAAAGGATCATCCAGTTTCCAAAACCTGGGGGCCAAACCAGTTTTATGTTTCTTTCTCCTTAACTTTCTCAGTCAGAATGCAAGACCAAGTGTTTAAATAGGCTCTGGTATTTCCATAAATTTGTTTGTTCAAACTACCAACCAGAAAATGCCCAAGCTGATGATGTATGGTTGGGAGTGTGGTGCTCTGGCTCGACTAATGTCTGGAATCCTGCCTGAAGGGGATGCATGGACGAAGGAAGCGCGCGAGACCCAGGGTAACAGTCCCCCAGAGAAGTTCGCTTTATTCAAGGACTGCGGGTACATTTATAGGGTGCTGTGCTCCGGGGCGGGAGAGAGAGTGGGCGGGGCGGTAACTGATTGGACAGGGCTGGGCAGGAGGTGAGCCTTGACCTGTGACTGGCTGAGGTTTGACGCGGGTGGGCTTGGGTGTTGGCGCCAGCGGGAGTGTTTACTGCGGAGAAGAACCAGGAAGGGCGCCATATTGCCAGGGTGTGTCCCTGTTCAGGCGCCCATGGGGTCCCTACATTGCCGACATTGCCAATTGTAGCGCCCTTAATCCTGCCGGTGACACCAACTGTCTAGCTCCACGACCACCCCAGTTGGTCTTTTACCTGCTTGCAATCCTGCACTGACTGGGCCGATTGTCGCACTAGGGCTGGGTCTGGAGTTCCCAGACCCCTCAAGCTCATTCACAGACTGGGTCACAAAACCTTCACACGCCAGGCTGGGTCCCCAGACCCCTCATACGCCAGGCCGGGTCCCCAGATCCCTTCACGCAGGTCTATGAGCTAGGTAACCATCCAAAACGTCCTTGGAGCCATAAGTTGGAAAAGCATGGCTGTGCCGGGTGGATGCCCGAGGCAAACGCCCGCAGCCTGCTTCATTAAAACTCCTCTCTTCTCTCCCCTTCCCCCCCAAGAACACAAGAATAGCAACAAAACTAAAAAGTACACTGGCGCCCATGTGCACTCACTCCTCCCCCCCAATTTGCTTACAAAGGATGCTGAACCACACCCAACTGGACCCGAGGGGAGGGCCCTGACCAAACTGTTCTATTTTCCCAACAGGGAGTTTGACCACAGGCAATCCTAGATGTTTGATTTAGTTCAGGGCAAGCTGAAGTTTAGAAATCCAGGACTGATTGCAGTGAGGCCTTTTCTGCCCAGGCTAATTTAGTTTTAAAGATTTTTCCCTCCAGAGAGAGGGGCCCCTTAGTTGAGGAGGGCTCTCTCAGCAACTGCAGAGTGGCTTAGAACTTCTGCAAGGTGTAAGGTATCCTGCACAGGAGCTGGGGAGAAAGTGGTGTGACCCTCAGTGGTCCCTTCTGATTTTGGATGCTGGTTCAATTACAAAGAGAACATCCAAGGCAGGTGCAGATTTAAAAAGACCTTTTTCTGACAATACGAGGCCAGATCTATGCCTACATCCTGGGGTGTAGAGTATACACTGAAGGGCCCCAGATGGATCAGGAATCTTGTTCCCACCAGCTCACCTCTCAGGGAAGGGAATTTTCAGCAGACAACAAATGAGTGCTTACCACCTGGACCTGTTCTTTCCTCCATTACCAGCAAATCTAACTGGGAAATTCCCTCAGGGTTTGGAAATGGCAAAATTAAAAGGTGAGATTCTGAAAGTTTGCTGTCATGAAGAAATTCAGCATGAATCTTTAAAAGAAGATCCTAAGCAATTTAGTTAGTATTCAGTAACCAAAGGCAGCTCTGTTAAAGACATAGAAAAGTCAGGATCATAGAGAGTATTTGTTGGAAACATCTTCTCTATGATTAATGTAAATTATTCTCAGTTTATTAAGGACAGCAGAAGCATGGAGAATTTGGCCTCTTAGCTTAGAGCTGCTGCTTACTTAGAAGAGGGAATTTTGCCTATAAATTCTTCATAAGATCTCATCACTGGGGACAAGTGTTACATTCAAAGCAGAGCTATTTTCAAAAATTAAATGCACTGTATTTGTATGTTAAGAATCTGAAACTGTTCTATGATCTTTGGTATCCTACTCTACTGACTCATCTTACTGTTGATGATAAAATTCCATTAAAGAGAAATAAAAATAAGTTTGTATGAATACTAAACATGTTTCCGTAGAATTTTTCAGTTGCTTGACACAATTATACAACAGAATAGCCATGCAACTATATAGCAGTCCAAAAAAAAGAAGTAGATATGTTTAAAAACTATTTCTACTAGATAGTTTAGGACAATTCAATACAAGGAGAAAATGGATTTTCACAATTTATACTCACCAAGGTGCAAAAAAAGGGTCAGTTGAAATTGCATTCTTTTGTCAGGAAATGATTAAATTCAATTCCACTAGGTCAAAAAAAAAAAAAAAAAAAAAAAAAAAAAAAACGAAAAAGGTTAAGGTCAGTTCCTGATAGAATGAATCAATAATTGCCATCATCAAATATTATTTAAAAGCCCTCAGATTTGTCTAATAGTTTTTACCCTTTAGAGATGCAAAATACCTACAATATCCAGTTCCTTAAAAAATAAGAGTACATAAAATTTTAACACATTTTAAAATCACAGAATTCAATAGTTTGTGGGAAATAAAATGCAAATATAATTTCCTATGCATAGTTTAATTTTAACCTGTTTTTAACCCATTCTTACCTAGAAACTTTTTTTCTAAATAATTACACAATATATACTCATTATAGAAAAAGTAGAAAATTCAAAGAAATATCACCTAAAGTACCACAACCCAGAGAAAAGCAGTTACTATCTTGATGTATGTTCTTCTATACTTTTTTCCTTGCATAAGCAATTTTCAAAAATATCATACTGTTTGCTTGTTTCAATCAATATATCCCAGACATCTTTCTATAGCAACAAATGCACTTTTTAAGTCAGTGATTTTTAAACTAGTGAGGGGCATCAGGATCATCTGGGGGCCTCTACCAAGAAAATCTGTGCCTCTCCCCTTTGTAGATGTGACTATGCCCCTCATGAGAGGATCCCTGCACCCCTAAGTCATTGTTGTGGAGAGCCCCGCTACAGATGGGAGTATATTTGTACCTCACTCAATTGGGAGGAAAGAAGTTTACCTACTGTCCTGCACCAATATTTTAAATTACTGCACAGTATTCCTCTGAATTCAGGAACCAGAATTAATTTAATAAATTCGTTATTGGTTGATGTGTACTTTATTTCTAATATCTTCCTATTATAAATATTTCTGCTAATCTTTGTTTATATCCTTAATTATTCCCTAGGATAAATTAAATGAAGTGGAAATAATGGGGCAAAGAGTGTGTATACAGACATATATGTGTTATATAAAGAGTATATATACAGTCATGTGTTGTTTAATGAACAGGAATATGTTTTGATAAATGTGTCATTAGGTGATTTTGTTGTGTGAACATCATAGAATGTACTTACACGAACCGAGATGGTATAGCCAACCACACACCTAGGCTATATAGTACAGCCACTATAATCTTATGGGACCACCATTGTATATATGTTCCATCATTGATTGAAATGTCATTATACAGGGCATAACTGTATATACACATTACATGTCATATACATATAGACAAATAAATATACTGTGTGTGTGTGTAAAGCTTCTGATGTTACTGTCAAACTGCCTTGCAGAGAGTTTGTCCCAATTTACACTCTCACAACAGCCTATGGAACAACTGTTGACCTAAGCCCTTTAGAATGTATTATGAATTTCTAAATCTTTGTCAATTTAAAAAGCCAAAAAATTATACCTCATTATTATTCAATTTTTTATTTGAATAGTAGTAAATGTAAAAATATTTTTCATGTATTTACAGATGAGAATATTTTTCACAATCTGTCCTTCAAGGCTTTTCCTAATGAATTCTTTGTTTATCCTACTAGTTCCAGACTCCTAATCCCTCTAATCTCACATTCCCTGCACTCCAGCCTTGTCTCACCATTTCCTGCTTTATGAACCCTCTTTTCAATCTGTTTCCTTTTCCTTGAATGCCACCCTCCTAAATTCCAATTCTAGTCTCCCTATGAAGTCTTTTTAGGGTGTTCTGAAATGCTTGATTTCAGGCAAATTTCTCATACTGCGATCCAAGTTTTTTACACAGCCTGTGGTTCTTTTCAGAAGTCCAATGTCATAAGAAAATGAGTCACTGAGAAGCAGTCTTCTGCAACATCTCCTTCTGAAGATCAGTTCTGTTAGAAAAGTCTGCAATTTGGGGCTCATGACCTTATACAAAACTTTGTGATGACCTATGGGAGAATCCAGCAAGAAACCTCAGGAAGGCCCATTCTGCACATGCACCGGAACCCAAGCACTTTGTCTAGGCAGTATTTTCTTGTTGCCTTTTTCCCAGCCAGGCCATGTGGCCTCTAGTCAGTCACCCAGCTACACTTTTGATAACACAAAATCTCCAAACCTGATGCTGTCCTGGATTTAGAACTCCTGCCTGCATGCTTCATTCTGTCCAGAAATTCAAAATGATTGGCAATGTGATTATCCTTTTAATAAGAATGGGAAATATTGGCAAAGTTTGACAATATAATTCTCTATAATCAAAGAAACTGAATTCAGTAAGATTATGATCTGTGTGAAAAGCCCACGATTCAGGACTTCACATGATCCAGGCTCTGGGTTACTGAGAGCAATTACAACACTACATAGAAAATACCATGGCATTCCTGTTCAAAGAGCAGATTCCAAACCAAAGACTGTTTCCCACTACAGACCATGGGCTACACTCTCCCTCCGTTGGAAGGGTGAGAGGGATGGAGATTGCAGAATTCCAAGGACTCAGATTGAGAGAGAAAGGAGGCAGAACTGCAATGCTGACTGTAGGAGTAGGAGAACACGGGGAATGCCTTTCGCAGAGCATTTGGGGTGGGGTGGGCAGCATCACAATGCATCGCATTTCTGTGATGAAAACGAACTTCTGAGAAGTTTCTCAGTTTGAGAATTCCTTCAAGTGATCATAAAGGTCATGGTACAAATGGGTGAACTGCCCAACATAAATCAGCCAGGTTCATGCATGTCCTGCCCCAAAGAAGAAGAGCAGGAGGCTCTAGAAGATCCCAAACTGGACTAGAACAGATACCATTCCCTTACTAATAATTGGCTAAGGATCATCACCAGTTGCTCAGTGAGGAAATAAATGACAGAATCACACAGTTTAATAATTCCACTGACTGCCAAGCACCTCCACTTAGCTTGGCAGGCCACAGACTTGGATGCATCTTAGAGTCACTCGGGAAGATTTTTTTAATGAATTCTTTTAAAAATATCTGTCTATTTATTTATTATTGTGGTTAAAAATACATATAACATAACATTTACCATCTTCACCCTTTTTAAGTGTACAGTTCAGTCGTGTTAAGTACATTCAAGTTGCTGTGTGACCAACCCCCAGAACTCTTTATCTCGCAAAACTGAAACTCTGTATCCATGAAACTAGTCCTCATGTTTCCACCCCCCACCCCCACCCCACCCTCGCCTCCCCAGATCCTGGGAACCACCATTCCACTTTCTGTCTCCACGGATTTGACTACTCAGTATCTCATATGAGTGGTATCATACAGTATTTGTTTTTTTGTGACTGGCTTATTTCACTTAGCATAATGAACCTCAAGGTTCGTTCGTGTTATAGCACATGTCAGAACTTCCTTCCTTTTTAAGGCTGAATATCATTCCAGTGTGTGTACCTAGAAAACTCATTAATTTGCCCCACATACCTGCTCTTCTCCTGAGTCCCATTCTAAGAGAATGGCATGATCCAGTGGCTTCCAAACTTTGTTGTGAGAATCACCTTGGGTACTTTAAAAAACAAAACAAAACAAAACAAAACAAAAAAACCCCTGTTGCCTAGGTCACATTCCATACCATAAATCAAAATATCTAGGGGGAGGGTTTTCCAGCATCAGTATTGTTTAAAGATCCCAGGTGATTCCAATGGGCAGCAGTTAGAGATTCATTGCATAACCATGGACCAACTTGCTCAGGACAGAATTTGAGAGTCGTCCTTGATTCCTCCCCCTCTTACCCTTCAAATCTAAATTATCATCAAGCCCATTTAATCTTATCAAACCATGGTTCTCAAAGTGTGATCCCTGGACTTAATAAGGTGACCAGTTCATCCCGGTTTGCCAGGGACCTTTCTGGTGTTAGCACTGAAAGCCCCCAGGTCTTGGAATCACCCTCAATTCTGGGCAAACCCAGATGGTTTGTGACCCTGCTGGACTGGCAGCATGAGCATTACTTGGGAACTTGTTAGAAATGCAAATGATCAGTCCCCAGCCCAGGACCTACTATGATTCACAAACTCTGAGGATGGGGCCCAGCACTCTGTGATTTTATCAGCCCTCTGGGTGAGTTTGACGGATGCTCAAGTTTGAGAACCAATGCCCTAAGTAACTCCGAAATCTTTACAATGTGAAGGTCAGAGCTGCTGTACCTAGGGATGGCAGCTAACACTTAATGGGAACCTACTCTGCAGTGGTGCATTCGTAATTGTGTGGTCTGGTGAGTTTGAGTGATACATGTAAAAGTGATTGGGACTTTTAACATTGTATCCCTTATTTGGACAAAAAGCATGTAAATATGTTTCCAAAGGGCATTTGGATGCATTTTGGTAATTGTTTAATGAATGCTGCTATGTAACGCTAGTCTTGAAACACATTAAGTGTTGCAATAAACTATAAAATACTTTGAACTGACAATAATTAACTTTCTGGCATTGCTGATCCGTTTAATTTACTGACTGTTCACTAATGTTGCCTCATCTGCCCTCACTTGAAGGCTTTTCCCTGTCCAACATCTTGTCAGAGTTTCCTCTTTTTCACTGAAACATTTGAATGAAACAGATGAAGACACAGATAATGCCAAACTGCCCAACTCAGACCCATGGGTGGCAATAGTGTTTGAGAAAAGCATCTCCACAAGAAAGGCAGGCATTCCACTTCTGTTTCTACCACTGTTCCTGTCTTCTGCAAACGTACAGTAATATAACACAGGGGAAAATTATAACAAATATATTTATATTAGTCCTTAAGATTTTTTCTGGCATGCTTTAAATGTTCTCATAGAAATCTTATGTGTAACTTCCCTTTATTTGTGTAAGATATTTTTTCGCCACATTACATCAGGAATCATTAGCTATATCAACTATGTTTTGTCTAAATTGCATCACAGCAGAACGCAAAGCTATAGAGTTTACTGTTTTTCAGGAACATCATGTTTTTCTTAAAACTTAATTTACACATATCTAGGATATTAACAGAAATGTTTTGAAAATATGAATAGTTCTAAAGAATTTAAACCTTTTTGAAAGTGTCATAAGTTTTATCACCAACAACTAAGTGAAATATGTATTCACCGAACATACAACTCAGAATTGTGCATTTCAACACTACATCATTTGAAGCGTCCTTTCAATACTACAGAAAGGCTCGGGTCATTGGCTGCACCTCTCTATGCACTAAACACCAATTTTCCAGTTGGATACTGTCTTATGGTTTGATAACCTTGTGTATAAGTATATATCATCTGATTATTTCTCATTTAAAAAAATAATTATAATTTTTGGTCTAATATGTTATACTCTCTTTTTACTCTATACTGACTCCCCACGCACCCCCAAAATTCTCAACTTGAAGATACCTTCACTTAATTCATAAAATGCCAACTTGCCAGAGACAGCAGTCATGACTTACCGGGATTTGAGAGTCTCTGTCAAGAGGCACAGGCAGCAAACAGGGCATGCAAAGACACACCTGAAAGTGAGAGTCGATTTAAGTAGAAAATGTTCTCCCTGAGGCACCTAGGGCTAGGAAAAATAGATGAGAGATATTCCAAAACCTGCCAAAAAAGGTGATTTGTGAAGTTACTTGCCTTAGATTTTGACTTAAACACACACACACACATACACCCTGTATACAGAGGGAAAGAGTTCGATTTTATGGCAAATGTTCTTCTCATTTTCTGTAAAACAAATTTTAATTGCCGGGGATAATGCAGAGATATTTTGTTCCCTATTTTATATGTTTATTTTTTCTGGTTCATGTTTCAGAGGTCATTTTCAGACAGCTTGATATTTTCTTAGAAATGAGAAACCCCAAGCCTGTCTCAATCTACATCCAGGGGGACCACGTGAAATACTTTTGTTTGGGTTTTCAAGGCTCTGTCCAGTTCTAACTGGCTTAGGATCACTTTAAACGTCTCACACATTTGTTTACCTTGTGAGTGGGCAGGTATAACCATTGTGAGAATTGCAGGCTTAAATGGTTTGGAATTTCATTCTCCTACAAAGAAGGTTTATAGGATAGGAAGGGAGCTAAGGCAAAGTTTTAAAATTTACTCACCTGTCAATACATTAAAGTATACATTTAAAATCTGTGCAGTGTCATTGGGTAAATTTATGGGTTGCTTGAAATGATATATTTGGAATACCAAGAAGCTCATGGGAAATACCCTCATGGAAGAATAGCAGTTGTGAACTAAGCAAAAATGAGATATTCACTTTTACATGACATTTACCAATCAGGGAATAAATTCAAACATCCCCCAAACACTAATTTCATAGATCTGTGAGTGTTTCCAGAGGTGATTTTCAATGGTTCTTACCTGTTATTTGTGTTTTTATTTATTGCTGTATTTTAAATTGATGTCACTGTTGTTTTTAATTTGGTTCCCTACAGGTCAGGTTAATCTTCTTACTTCTGATGTACTAGAAAGAAAACTCCTAGAAGGCAGGCACCACACCTTTTCCATTTCAGGACTAAGTACAGAGGAAGTTTGCAGTCAGTATTCACTGAACGAACCTGTTTCATCTCTTTATACAAACCAACAACTTCTGCAAAACACCAGCTAGCAGGAGAGCAAAGAGCAGTGTTTGTTTTTTAGGTAAAAACTTCAGCAAGGAGGTTGAGTGAAATTGAGGGACTTCTCAGTTTGTTCAATTGATGGTTTTGTGTTCTGTTTTATTAGTCTAATACTATTTTTTCTTTAGGCTTTTAAATTACTGTGCAAAACATAAAACCTTAGGCACTGAATATATACATATATTTTAAACTTACTTCACACATTGGAATTCCATAAAAAGTGTTTTCCTTTTTGTAGGGAAAGTGAAGGAAAATAGTCAGGGCCCCTCAGATGTTCAGAATCTTGCTGAGCATTTGATGTAAATATGCACGTGCGCCCAGGTGTTCCTTGGTTATTGTCTAATGTGATTGCTCATGTGCACCCAGGTGTCCTGGGTTATGGACTTAAGTATAAAGGACAAGTAGCTCTGATCTACAGGGCCCCCTGTCCCCAGGGGGGTCCACGTGGAGGCTGCTACTGTTGCTGCCAGTACCCTCGGGATGCCCTGAAAGGTCGCCTCCGCCACTGCTGCCTACTGAGCTCGTGTAGTCTGCTCTTGGGATCTTTCCCAATTATCTAGCGTGGACATGCGTGTGAGGGGTCTATGCCCCAGCCTGGCATGTGAGGGGTCTGTGGCCCAGTCTGTGCAGTGGGTTTGAAGGGCCTGAGCCTCTAGCCCTGACAATAACTAAAATAATGGAACATTTTGACTTTAGTTATTCTGAATTGCTTTAACAATACAATTAGTGTAGCTATTGTCTCAACCAGACAACTGGCGTAGTCGTGTAGCTTTACACTTTTAAAATATGTAAATTTACAAGATTTCTGTGTTCTTGAGTGATTTTATTATATTTTAGGTGTTTTCTCCATATGTGTATCTTCAGTTTTATAATGAAAATCAAAGTGACACCATAGTTCAAATTTCAAAGATCTGCCTGTTTTTTTTTTTTTTTTCCTTTTTGTCTTTTTTACTGACCGGTAATGGGATCGCAACCCTCGGTGTCGTGCCCGTACCGGGGACCGGCAACGGGATCGCAACCCTCGGTGTTGCACCCACACCAGGCTCAGCCAGTGAGCGGGAACCGGTCTCCACATGGGATCCGAACCCTCGGCAGGAGCGCCACCGCGCTCCCAAGCGGCGCACTCTCCAGTGTGCCACTGGGCCGGCCCAAAGATCTGCCTGTTTTTCTGTAAGTTGATGCCATGCTTTAGGATATTTGCCTCCATCTCAGAATGGCTTGACTGTTTACCTTTCAGGATTAGGGTTAGGGTTAGAGTGCTGTCAGATAGGAAGTTTTCAAGAAAAATAATTTGCCCATTGAACAGAAAGGTTAGCCTATCAGTTAATCAGAATCAGTCTCTCAGTATAGCTCTTCTTAAATACAGTGTGGGCATCTCTTGTTTCTCTTTTCCAAAAGGAAAATAGTTTTATTGCTTTCACTGAAAAATAATATATGCTGATTTACCCCAAATCAAGCAATATAAAGATGTATGAAGAAGAAAGTAAAAATCACCAGAAAGCCTTCTTCTGGTGGATATCTTTCTAGATCTTTCTCCTCTCTCTCACTCCCATTCCTGCTTGCTCTCTCTTCTCTCCTAAGTAAAGAGAGAGAGAGGACAGGCCGCAGAGCAGGAGCACGTACCCAAGCTCAGCAGTGTGGAATCCCAGCTCTGCTTCTTCAGTCATAGAACCTTCGAAACTGGCAAATTCCATTAGCTATAATTTACCTAATTCATTCGTTGTAAGTATACAATTCATTCGTTGTGAGTTGTTGTAATTGTAATTCAAGGCCTTCAGTTGAACTAAAGTTAAGTAGGAGAAGTGACATTTCACCTCTTCCCTAGGACGGGGTATTTCCTCGGAAGGAGCCTGGGAAGAAATTTCTTGGTTCAGCCTCATCTCAGCCAGAATTGTCTGATGAGCCTTCTCCAGCTATGACCTGGCCTGTCTTTAGTGGCCCATCTAACTGCTGGGCTTAGGAAGCCACACCTGAAGAGACTTGCCCAGACTCAACAGGATTTCACGAGGGCCAAGGAGTTTTCACTGGGCATAACGAGCCTGGCAGGTCCTGACAGGATGTGTGGAGGATTACTCAGCCTCAGAAGACCTTGAAACAGCAAATCAGCCTTTAATGATGCAGGGAACCTGAATGAAGCTAAGATCACCGTGCTCAATGGAGCTGACACATGCTGCCAAGGTTCTGAAAGGACAGATGGGTGTGGGCCTACCTACCAAGTCCTCAGGCAGTGAGGAAGTGGCAAAACCACCCTGACAAGTGATGTCAACTGCCCTGTTCCTCAGAGTGACCCTGGCAGCGAGCCCATGGGCACCTGGAAAGAACCCATGTGGATTTACCCTTTGGTTTCTTTTATAACTAACTCTCCTAGTTCCTCCCTTACCAGAGGAAGATGAGAAGACCCATGCAGCCTGCAGTGGCCTGGGCCTGAGGTTATCCCTGCACCTCCCACCTCAGAACCCACCCCTACTAGTCTCTAGTCTAGTTATAGAGACTGAGGTAGATGGAGCTTGCAGGACATTTAAGGGAGAATGGGAGACTCGAATCCATCAATTTGTTTTTATAATTCCTATAAGAATTTAAAAATGCATTTCGGTATTTATAGAAAAGTGCTGAAATGTACCAAATTTAAAGTTGTTGATAAACATATAAAAGCTGTGTAATTTCTACATGAAAATTATTAACACAGTTATAGAGCGTGAGATCCAGCAAGGACTTTAAATTATAGTTCTCTTTGCCCTCGAGGTAAGAAAACTAATATCTACAGAGTTAAATGACTCAGCTAAAGCCACCCTCTGTCTTTCCCACTCTAACAGCTCATGACAGATGGCCACGTCTTTTATCGTGCTCTTTGGTGTGGTGGCTTGGTGACACAGAGACTCACTAGCAGCTCTTGAAGGTTTCAGTGAATACAGAGAAATGAGAATGTTTTGTAGGAGAATGAGGTATATTAAGTAGTAATTTAATCTCCACATCAACCCTGTGATGTAGATGCTAAGTTATTTTTATTTTATAGGTGAGGGAACAGGCACAAAGGAGTTAAGTAACTTGCCTATGATCACACAGATATCAACATTTCTATTAATTTTCCTAAATAAACTAATTAGCAAAGATGCAGGGGAGGTAGAAGTAGTAAAGATCAGGTTGTTGGGGACAATCACAGGTATGAACCACTCTGCCCAGAGAACCCTTCCCTCCAAATCCCACTGAACTGTGCCAGGAAAAATCATGGTTTTTACATTTTTAAGTGGTTAAGAAAAATCAAAACAATATATTGTGACATATAACAATGGCATGAAATACAAAATCTGGTGTCCATAAGTAAAGCTTAATTGAAACTGTCATTTTGTTTTGTTTACATATTGTCTGCAGCTGCATTGTCTATGTGACAGTGGCAGAGTTGAGTAGTTGTGAAAGAGACCATACTACAGGCCAAGCTGAAAAGAGCTACTATCTGGTCCTTTACAGAAAAAGTTTGTTAACCCATAATCTACTTAATATCACTAGAGTCTCAGAATCACTGCTAGGACATTTTTCCTAACCCTCCAGTCTGGGCTGGGTTCCCCTTCTGGGTGCACATAATACACTCTCTGTACGTCTCCTGCAGCAGTTGCCTTTGTGATGTGGTCACTGACTCTCTCCCTATACCTCCATACCTCATTGTAAGTCCCTTGAGGACAGGGACCATGTCTTGTTCACCCTTGCATTCCCAGTGCCCAACATAGTGCCCGGCACATAGTGGGCAACCGATATTTGTTGAATGAATGCTTCTCCCACCCTGTACTGGGTAGCAGGATGTTAAAGACCATGAGATCTATGGAGGAAGAAAAGAAGGAAAAGGAAGATTGGGGAATGCAAACTCCAGGGAAGACTGAAAGAGCGAAAATGGTGTTTATGCCTTGCAGAGTTGGGTTTATAGACATATTTAGCAGGTTTGGGAGAATCTATGAATATTTTTGAGGGGAGTCATGTGTATGTGCAGTGAGTAAACACAGATGCATCATGTGTCCCATGTTCATTTCCAGGTGAAGATTTAGTATTAAAAGGAGGTGGAATTTGGTTATATAGTTACCCGACATCAAAAGGTAACTATAGGACATGAAAGATAGTTTGTGCATAGTCTCTATGAAGCAGCTGAAACTAGTTTGGAGATTGTGGCCACTTATCAGGAAGAAGTGCTTGCGAAGCCAATTCTCTGTCCAATCGCAGCTGTAGCAGGGCCACAAAAATAAGGGGGTCAATTGGCTGTCACCAGGTGGTCTGCCAGAGGTCAGTGGGAAATTTTCCCGCTGTAGCTGTTTCAACATTATCTTCCAGGAGCCAGTTTCTGCTTGTGTTACAGAAAAAGAAATGCTTCATGACAGTAACATAAATTTATATTTTGCAAGTGGGAATGTGCGTTTAACCCCTTGTTCTGCTATGGTTTTTGGTTCTGTTTGGTAGCTTTGGAGTGTCTCTCTTTAACCACAGGGAATCCATTTTGTCTGTCTGCTGTGGTATATTTTAACAGAGGGTATTTGCATATCATAATATTCTTTTTTTTTTTTTTTCCTTTTTGTCTTTTTTCGTGTCCGGCAACGGATCACAACCCTCAGTGTCGCGCCCGTACCGGACCGGGACCGGCAACGGGATCGCAACCCTCGGCGTCGCACCCACACCTCACTCAGCCAGTGAGCGGGAACCGGTCTGTATGTGGGATCCGAACCCTCGGCGGGAGCGCCACCACGCTTCCCAAGCGGTGCACTGTAGCAGTGCGCCACTGGGCCGGCCTGCATATCATAATATTCTAAATAAATATTTAATGGCTGGCTATCTATCAACCTATTTTTAAGATAAAATGACAGAATCAGTATTTCTTTGACAGTGGGGGTAGCAATAGTGAAGGGAAGCTTGCTGGGGCTTAACAAGAGTGATCGTGCTCTGAGAAGGTGGCACGTGCCTGCCCAGATGAGAGTGTGGGACTAAAGAGCCTCAGGAGGACCGGCTGGTCTTAACTGATGTCCCAACGTGGGCGGTTGCACAACTTCCAGGAGTACCTTTCTCATTGCTTTCCACCTTATCTACTTATCCATAGGTCTCAAAGCCCCTCCTGCTTGTCTTTCCATCTCCATTAATTCTTTGATTTTTCTGCTTTGTTCTTCTTGCCATGGCAAGGAATTTCCTCCTCACTTCTGTGGCATTTTGTGTCACTCAATGTGTTTGAGCTAAACACTCCCCAGAGTCCAATGTTTGTTTTCGTTGTTGTTTTTTTCTGACAGCTCTTTGTGCTACTCTGAGGTTTCACTTCTGGAAGGTACTATTGGTGAGAAAAGCCAATGGGTAATGTTCAATAATCAATACAGAATTTATGTCATTAAAATAGCTTAGAGAGGGCCGGCCCGGTGGCGCACTGGATAGTGCGCCACTTGGGAAGCGCGGCGGCGGTCCCACCGAGGGTTCGGATCCCACATACAGACCGGTTCCCGCTCACTGGCTGAGCGAGGCGCGGGAGCAACGCCGAGGGTTGCAATCCCGTTGCCGGTCCCCGGTCTGGTATGGGGGCAACACTGAGGGTTGCGATCCGTTGCCGGACACAGAAAAAGACAAAAAGACAAAAAAAAAAAAATAGCTTAGAGAATGAAAATATGGTTAGAAAAATGATTCGAAGAAAATTGTAACACTTTTAAGGAGCTAAGCATTGTACTGTTACAAGTGTCCCTAAACTGGCATAGACTCTTCCTTGAATCCGTTGAATTTCTTTGTTAGGCTTCAGGTGTGGTGCTCTGGCCTTGTCCTGTTATATGATTTGTCATCGCTTTGTTGACATAGAAATTCTCTGGCCCAAGACCTGAGACCATGTGGAATCTGATGCCACCTCTGCCTACTATAGGCCTCGGCACAAATGTCAATTCCTCAAAGGCAGTTACCTTCTTTCTGTTCCCTTTGCAGCACTCATACATCTAGTATATTGTGGAAGCTACTGGAGGTATTGGCATTTGCAGGATTAAATTACCATCTACCCATGTGTTACAGGTTTAGCTGTTTCCTTCACCCTTCACCCCAAATTCATGTATTGAGGTCCTAACCCCAAGTATCTCAGAATGTGACCTTATTTGAAAACAGGGTCATTGCAGATGCAATTGGTTAAAGTTAAGATGAGGTCATACTGGAGTAGGGTGGGCCCCTAATCCAATGTGACTGGTATCCTTATAGAAAAGGGGAATTGGGAAATAGGGAGACACACACATACAGAGAATACCATGTGAAGATTGGAGTTACGCTGCCACAAGCCAAGGAACTGTCAGAAGCTACTAGAGAGGCCTGGAACAGATCCTTCCCTAGAGCCTCCAGAGAGAGCTGGCCTTGCTGGCACCTTGATCTTGGACTTCTAGTCTCCAGAAGTGTCAGACAATAAAATCCTGTTGTTTAAGCCACTGAGTTTGTGGCACTTTGTGATGGCAGCCCTGGCGTCCCGCATTTCGTCTTTCTTTCTAACCCCAGTACTAGGACTGTGGGTTGTCATCACTTGGAAGTCACTGTCTTTTGGGTTTGTTGACCTTGCCGATTTTTTAAGTTGAATGCTCCCCCTTCTATTAGTCTCCTACTGCTGCTGTAACAAATCACCACAACCTTAGCGGCTTGTAACAACACAATTTATCATCTTATAGGTGTGAAAGTCAAAAGTTTGGAATCAGTCTCATTAAGCTGAAGTCAAGGTATCAGCAGGTTGAGTTCCTTCTGGAGGCTCTGAGGGGAGAATCCATTTTCTTGCCTTTTTCAGCTTCTAGAGGTTTCCCAAATTCCTTGGCCCTTTATTTATATCACACAAACCTCTTGCTTCCATTGTCACGTCTCTCAGCACTTACTCTGATTCTTCAGCCTCCCTCTTAAAGGGACCCTTGTGATTCTATTGGGTTCACCAGGATAATTCAGGATAATATCCCCCCCTCAATTCTTAACTTAATCACATCTGCAAAATCATTTTTACCATGTGACATAGCATATTCTTGGGTTCCAGGGATTAGGATATGGACATCTTGCGGGGGGGGGGTGCATTATTCTGTCCACCATACTCTTTCCATCCTCTTCCTTTCCAAATTCCATCCACTTTTCAGGGTCTTCTCCTGGGACTCTTCTACTCCAGTCCAAGTGACATCTGTCTTTGTGATTATAGTCTATATATAATACCAGAGGGCTTGGTCCTTGATCCCAAATTGTGGAGCATGACATAGTCATCTAGTTCTCTAATTGCTGTGAAGTGAAGGCGCTTTGAGTGCAGAGACCACTGTTTACGTCCTCCCGGCCCTCTTGAAACACTGGATGTTAGCTATAGGCCCAAAGATGTAAAAACTGTTTAAAAGAAGGATTCATTCTTTTATGGAATAACTAGATGCAGAGGAGCCAATCCCGACCCCCACATAGGCCCTCTCTTCCTCCTCTCTTTGCACACATAGGATAGAGATGAGCCTGAGCTTGGCCGAGCAGAGCAGGGCGCTGAGATCTCAAAGCTGTTGTCTGCACATGCACGTGCTCCCTAGAGCAGGGCTGGTGAGCAGTTAAGCGTGACTTTCATATCCCACTGTGCCCTTCCCATCGCTATGGAAAACAATAATCATGACACACCCTGACAAACTCTAACAAGCCCCAACCAAGTTTAAGGGACTTTACGAAGCAACTGGCAAGTCTGAGGAAAGTCGTGAGAGCTTTGGCTCTGCCTTCTGGAACACCTGACAGCCTCACAACCATCAGAGCTGGGATGATTCTCAAAAACTGGCTGTCCTCACATTGTGCTTTATGTGCTAAAATCTTAGAAGAGAAAGATGCGAGTCTCTGCTGTTACATAAATGTGGGTCCAAGCCTAGGCTGATGGCTCCAAACCCGGATATCCAGAGATGGTCATATCTTTCCTTCTCATTGCCTTTGGACTGAGGGTCTACTGGCCTTTAAAAACAATTGGCTTTCTTTTTATTTTTAAATATTAGTGTTTCACAATAGCATAGACCTATAGGCCTACTCTTCTCCCATTTTGTAATCAGACTTATGTAGTTTATGCTAAGGAGAAATAATTTAAAGGGAGAAAGAGCTTGTATTTTGGAGTCAGACACACTTGAGTTCGTATGCTAGATCTCTTCTACAGTTGTGTGATCTTTGGAAAGAAAAGTGGTGCCACCTCACAGGATGGGTGGGAACGTTAAATGAAAATGATGTGTACACTGCCTTGTAGAGTGCTTGGCATTTAATAGACACTAAGGGTGGATTCATTATTTTCTTTCTCCCCATGTTAACACAGCAATTCCATGCTAAATAAAGAGGATTCAATGCTGAAAACACATATACAGTAGGAACACATCATGAGGACTGTTTGCATTTTGGAGACAGAATGTAAAATAATATGCAAAGATTATGTCTTAGTCTGCTCAGGCTGCCATAACAAATACCACAGACTACATGGCTTAAACCACAGAAATTTATTTTCTCACAGCTCTGGAGGCTAGAAGTCCCAGATCAAGGTACCAACCAATTCAGTTCCTGGTGAGGGCTCTCTTCCTGGATTGCAGACAGCAGCCTTCTTGCTTTGTCCTCACATGGTGGGGGGCAAGGCAGGGGAGAGAGAGCGCATTCTCGTTTCTCTTCTTGTAAGGATGCTAATCCTATCACATCAGGACTCTGCCCTTACGATCTCATTTAACTATATTCACCTCCATAAAGGCCCTGCAAGCCCAGTCACACTGGGGGTTAGGACCTCAACATGTGAATTTGAAGATAGGGGAAACAGACATGTAGACTATAACAGATTATATGGTTATGTTTATACTTGGCATTTCCTTTTGTGTTTTGGGGATTTTAGCTTGGGGATTTGAAATTGTATTAAGATTTATAACAATGCTTCCTTCTCTACTTCTGGCTTTCTGGACCTGGCCAGGTAGGAGACCAGAAGGCTATGGCGGCAACATTCAATGCTCTGGCATTTCCCACAGCAGTGGAGATGAGTGGTCTTCTCGCAGATCACCTGATGCAACCGCTCAGTGAGAGTCCCTATGGTTGATTGCTAATGAAATGGGGCTTCTGATGTTACCTGAGTGGCCTCAGTTAGCAGAATTGCCCTCTTGAGAGTTTGGAGAGAGATGCAGAAAAGGAAGGAGTGAGAGAGAAAAAACCTAAATTCCATGTCTCCTCCTCTCCAAAGACCGTGTGGTCTCTCCACATGTCATCCCCTCTCTGTGCCCTCTCCTTAGTCAGCTGTCAGCTGAATGCATCAAGATGCCAGCTGCTGCTCATTCTATTTTCACTGCTTATTCTATGTCTATATCTCCACTGAATGCAGCAATGCCTTATTCTAAAAACGCATTTGATCACAGTTTTTGTGAAAAGCTGTGCATGCCTGTTTTCTTGTACAAAGTGTCCAACAATATTATATACAATTATATTTCTTCTTTTTAGGGAACTGGAACCTCTTTTTTTTTTTGCCATTGGAAACAGAGAAGAACAGGTCTGAAGGAAAAGCCACAGACAGGAGTGACAAAAATAGGAGATGGTGCTGAGGGGAAGACATGTCATTTGCATTGGTGGTCTGGGGAAGCTAGTTTGTAATCTCATTTACTAACACCCACTGAGAGCAAAGCATTACCCTGGGCTCTGAGCCCTATTGTCTGGGAGAAGGGAGAGAAGGAGAATATTAATCATTTGCAAGGTGAAATGTTCCTGAGCCAGCTGAGAGTCGGTCCTCACACACCCAGACACTTTTCAGTCTTGTGTGGCCAGGCTTAAACATGTTCATATGGCTTCCTGGGGGCTTTGAGCCAAGGTGGGAATGTAAAATTCCCACCCTGCAGTGGTGGTTATGCATCTTCATAAAGGAACTCTGGCAGTTAGATGGAGTGGTATATTCAAATGTCAATATAGAGGTTGTATGCACATTAATAAGGGGATGGAAACATAAAGGAACTTCTTTAAAAATGCTTAAATATGTGGGAAAATGGTTGCATGCTTACCTCAGGGAATGGTAGCATTCACTTATTCTCTCCTTAATTCACTCAACCAATATTTATTGAGTATCAACCATGAGCCAGGAACAGTGTTTGACACATACTAGGCACTCAGTAAGTATCCTTGAATAAACAAGAGAGTGCATGAGTCTTAGGCATTTTATTCTAGGCACAAGGGACATTATAGGGAACATAAGAGACAGGTCCCTGCCTTTCCAGGGCTCTAGTTGGGGAACATGGATACTCAGTAAGTAAATGAATAAATGCAAAAGCAAATTTCAGACAGTGCTCAGGGATATAGGGAAAACAAACAGGGTGATTTGTGTGTATTACAGAGAGTAACCGAGGAAAGGGGCTATTCGTATTCAGGGTGTGAGGGGAGGTATTGTTCTTGCTGTAGCCTGAAGAAGGAGGAGTGAACCACGCAGAGACCTGGAGGAAGAACCTCCAGGCAGAGGAAACAGCTAAAGCAAAGCCTCTGGGGCAGGAAAGGCTGTATCATGTGTGGAGAAAAGAAATAGGCCAATGTGGCTGGAGTAGAGTGGGAAGGAGAGAGGGAAGGGGCCATGGGAGGAAATTTGGATTTTCTCTCAAGTGGAGTGGAAAGCCTTTGAAGGATTTCAGGCATGGAGTTACATAATGTCTCTATTGCAGAGATTAGCAAACTACGGCCATGGGCTGAATCTGGCCAGCCCCCAGTTACTGCAAATAAAGTTTTATTGGAACATAGCTATACCCATTCTTTTTATTGTCTATGGCTGCTTTTGCTCTATGTCAGCACAGCTGAGTAGTTGTAACAGAGACTGAATGGCCTGCAAAGCCTAAATTATTTACTATCTTATTTGTTAAAGAAGAAGTTTGCCAACCCCGCTTTCTTGTGTGGAGTATGGCTTACAGGAGGGCAAGTGGGGATGCAGGAGGGAGACTGGAGATAAAGAACAGGCATATATTCAACACATATTTCAGAAATGGACCTATAGAATTGACTGACGGATTTGTTGGGGTGGGAGAACCATGATGACTCCCAGGGGTTTTGCCTTGAGCCATTGCAGTGCCATTTACTGATAAAGGACACTGTTATAGACTAAATGTTTATGTCCCCCAAATCGTATGTTAAATCCTAGCCTCCCATGTGATGGTATTAGGAGGTAGGGCCTTTGGAAAGTACTTGAGTCATGAGGGTGGAGCCCTCATGAATGAGCTTAGTGCCCTCTCAAAAGAGAACTCTGTTGCCTCCTTCCACCATGTGAGGACACAGTTAGAAGGTGCCATCTATGAACCAGGCAGCAGGCCCTCACCAGACACTAAATCTGCCAGCAACTTGATCTTGGACTTGCCAACCTCCAGAAGCATGAGACACAAATTTCTGTTGTTTAGTAGCCACCCAGTCTATGGCACTCTGTTAGAGCAGCCCAAATGGACAAAAACAGGCACACTGCAGGAGGGAAGGTTGTAGAGTTCAAAACAACTCGAGATTTAAATTTTGCACAGGTTAATTTTGAGATGTCAATTAGACCACATGTGGACAAAGAATTGAAAGTGTGGAGACAGGATGCTGTTTAGGCTCAGGTGAGCAAAAATGAGAGATACCAGGAAGGAGTACGGCAGGTAGTGAAAAGCCTGGGAGAGAACAATAAGAGAGAAGAAGGGAGTGCCATGCTGGAGATACCAACAAACTAAGGCGCCAGAGAGGCCCCAAAGGTGGCCTTGTCCCAGACAGGCTGGAGAGCAGAGACATAAATTAGGGAGGGACTGTCTCTCTATGCTGGGGGTGGGGGTGGGGAGGTCAGAGAGTGGGCAGCTTTCTCTGCTCCTCATGCCCCCTGGTGGTGAAGGGGTGAAACAGGCATGGCTCTGGCCAAGGCTGCCAGGGTTTAGAGGCCTCTGAGATTGGAGTCAAACTGAGGAAACAGATGCAGGAATCAGACAGGTGGAGCTCAAATATCACTTCAATTCAAAGGTGGGTTTGGAGACTGTGGATTTGATGGTCAGCCATAATTGGATTCCCTAATGTCCACCCCATCTCCCACTTCTAGACCTGGGGGCCACCCACCCAAGGAGGTCTGGGTATCCTGGAGCACATGTACACACTCAGATGCTTGACAGACAGCTGTCAACCCCACTAGCAAGTGGGCTGGGACAGAGACGGCCACCCACAGATCTTTCTCTAGAAAGCAGACCTGGGTCCTGACCCCTGGCCTTTACCACGTGGAGACAGGGCAGGGCCGAGTGCCTCCCACCCGCCGCCCCATCTTTGGGCAAGCAGACCAAAGAGAGAGAGAGAACCAAGAATGACAGGAGTCCTTATGCCCAATTTCTTTCTTTTTCTTCCAAAATCAACTTTATTGAGATATAACGTACATAAAATAAAGCACACCCATTTTAAGTATATAGTTTTACGAATCCTGACAAATGAACACACCCCTGTACCCACCACCATAATCAAGATATAGACAGTTTCCATCACACCTGAAAGCTTCCTCAGCCCTTCCCCACCCCCGCCCTAGGCAACCGCTCACCTGCTTCCTGCCATTATAGACCGATGTTGCCCATTTCAGTGTTTCGTATGAACACTGAACTTCTGTGTTTGGCTTCTTTCACTCATTCCTTTTTATTGCTGATTAGTATCTCATTGGTATGAATATTGGTATGATATACTAATATTTGTTTATCCATTTACCTGTGGTTGGGCATTTGGATTATTTAAAGAATTTTGCTATTATGTAAAAAGCCTAGTTTCTTCTTTTAATCTGGATGGATAACTCATTCCTATTCCTATGGCAGGGAGAGCATTGAGTACAGTGTTTCTCACAAGTCAGCATGCAACCGAGTCATCAAGGGGGCTTGTGAGGGCACAGATGCTCGTCACCATCCTCAGAGCTTCTGATTCAGTAGATCTGGGGTGGACCAAGAATTTGCATTTCTAACATGTGACGCTGCTGCTGCTGTCCCAGGGATCACTCTTTGGAAACCATCGGTCTTGTGGCATCTCGTTGGAAAACACGAGGACAGGGAGGTGAAGTGCCCCATAGAATGGTGGTGTACTTGTCATAAGCTTCATTTTTATACAATCCCACTCACTTAGACAAATATAAGCCTAGGGATGGTTTCTTCTAACAGCTTTATTGAGGTGTAACTTACATATCATACCATAAATTCACTTGTTGTAAGTATAAAATTCAATGATTTTTAGTAAATTTACCGAGTTGTGCAATCATCACCCAAATCCAGTTTTAGAGCATTCCTTCCCATCACTCCAGTAAGGTCCCTCATGCCAATTTATAGTTAATCCTTGTTCCCGTTCTTAGTGCCAGGTAACCACTAATCTACTTTCTGTCTTTATAGGTTTGCCTTTTCTGGACATGTCAAGTAAATGGAATCATGCAATATGTAGTCTTTCGTGTCTAGCTTCCTTAATTTAGCATAATGTTTTTGAGGGTCTTCCATATTGTAGCGAGCATTACTTCTTTCAAAAAAATGCTGAATAATATTCCATTTAATTGTAAAGATATACTCTTCAATTGTGTGAATATAGCACTTTTTAAATTCATTCATCTGTTCATGGACTTTTGGGGTTTTTTTTTGACTATGCTTCTATGAACACCCATGTACATATGTTTTCATTTTCTTGGGTATACACTTAGGAGTGGAATTTCGGGTTATATGGTAAACTTATATTTAACATTTTAAGAAACTGCCAAACTGTTTTCCAAAATGGCTGTACCATTTTATATTCCCACCAGCAATGTATGAGGGGTCCATTTTCTCTAGGTAATTTTTTTTTTCTGAGGAATACAAGAGAATTTGAGATCAAACAGTGGGCTGTGTGATGAAATATCTTCAAAATACTGTTCACTAAATACTTTAAGTGCATACACAATATTGTGGGGACAAGCTGTTTCTTTACACTGGTTTCAGTCTTGGCTGCACATTAGAATAATCTGGGGAGATTAAAAAAATCGTGATGCCCAAGCTACATCTCAGACAATTACAAGAGACACTCTGGGGGTGGGTGGGCAGGCATTAGGCCCTTACAACTCCCCAGGTGATTCCAGTGGGTGGCTGAGACTCTGAATGAAAACGTTTGTTGAGTCATTCACTGGGGTAATGAGCTAAATGGTGATGGCTGAAGAAAGACCATGTCTATAGGACAAAGTGAGTGAGACTGAGAAGTTTTATGGCTATAGAAGGAACAAAGGACGTACTGTTTAGCAAATAGGAGCTTCTATGATTATCCTCATATACTTTTTCTGGTCTTATTTCAACTTTTCCAGCCTTTTAGACAGTGAAGTGAGGGAGAGAAGAGCTAACTGAAGAGGGTGTATGGGGCGGGGCAACGAAAGATTTCAAAGGTCTGTGTGTTTCAGGTGGGAGAGACTTGAGCCGTGTAATGTCGAGAGACAACGCAGTTCAGCAGGAGAAGGGGCAATTGATGGGTGAGAGTCCACCAGGGAGGAGAGAGTGTCCAGGCCCAGGCAGAAAGACTGCCCAGAGACAGTTGTAACGGGGTAGACGTAGAGGACGGGACACACGGAGGCAGGCATCTTGGTTTGCTAGCGGGAAGAGGAGGGGATTCCCATCCATGTTTTGTCTTTTCTTTTTCCAATGAATTGCTATCTAAGGTCACCTTGCAGAAAGTGACTTGTGAGGGAAGGTGGGAGAGGGGGCTGGGCTGAATGCCTGAGGAGAGTGGAGAAGATTTGGGAGAGTCGTTGTTGAGTGAGAGAGCTAAGCTCACTGAGAAGAACAGCAGGTCTACTGGGCAGTGCTGAGTTGAACCATTTGAAGATACTTGTGCATTTACAGTGAAACTCATCTCCATTCTCTCTCAGCTCCTAGGGGCAGGCAGGAGAAGGCAGCAGTCAACTCCATCCTGAACCATGTGATTCCTCCACATATGTTCAGAAAAGACAGAAGGAAAAAGGACTTTAGGGTAAAGCGGGAGCATTTAAAAAATGGACTATAAAATCCATGCTGGAGAAGGGACAGAATAAAGGAATAAGCTGAAGGATAGGAGAAAGTAGAGGAGGCAGTGGGTTGGAGAGGGTGTGGGCAGAGAGGGGGATGCGTAGATGGTGTCGTTAGGCGGTAGAGACGCTAGGGAATGAGTGGGGGACGGCGGGTTGTCATGTCAGTAATGGCAAAACCCATGGTCTCCATAACCACACCTTGTCCTCACTCTGTCTCGCCCGAATCCATGACCACTGAAAAGTTTTTACTCAGGCCTCAGATGACCTCCACATCTTCCGATTCAAGAAATATTTCCCAGTCCTTACTTTGCTTGCTTTTTTCAGTGTTATGTGATACCGTAAACCAATCTCTGTTCTTGCTGAGGTCTCTTTCACTGGCTTCCAAGGCAACACATCCTCTTTCCTTCCTCCCAGCATCTCTGGCTCCTTTACTGGTCTCCTTTAGAGGTCCGTCTTCCTTTTCCTGTCCATTTTATTTGGGAGTTTCTTAGTAAGGTGTAGTCCTCAGGCCTCTTTCCTGCATTTTCTCTCTCCAGGCAACCTCATCTGTGCCTTGGCTTATATAACTACTCATCATCTTAGAAGTTTATCTATTTATTTATTTAATAGAAATACTCTTCTCCCATTCTCTACTTCTCCTGTTTTTTTATTTTTTAAGTGAAAACAAGAACTGTCCACGCTTAAACTGTGCTTTTTTGTGCTGTACAATCACAGAATATCAAACCATTGGGGGCAAAGTAGCATACTTTGGAGAAAGAGGGGGAAGCCATTTTAAGGACGTACCCCTCTCTCCTCCCCACCAACTTGCTGCAGTGATAGGGATACCTGGTGGGCCCCACGAGGCACGTTGCTCCTACCTCTTTCCCCCCTGAAGCCACCCAGCCACCCAGCAGCAGTCAATAAGAGGAAGGCTTAACAAAGTTCGCAGTGACACATGCTTACTCCCCAGAAGCTGTGAACGTGTTAGAAAAAGCTGCAAATCCCATTCTGCCCTGTTGCAGCAGGCCATCATCATCTGCATGATCAGATCACAATCTGACTACTAAAAGTGGTTTGCACTGTTTCTAGAGGCTGCTTTTTCCTGCAGACACGTTTTTCACGCTGAATAAAGAACAGGAGCCCTCTGGTGGTGATACGTGGAAAAATCTCACAAGCAGGAGAGATTTGCTTAATTTGGGTGAGGAGAATTCTCGGTTCTCTTGACTCCACAGGCCATTTCCAAAATCAGCCACGAAAAGTAAATCAGGACCATTAGCAAATATCTGACCAAGATGGTTTATACCCTCAACAAATCAATGCTTTTCGTGGTCAGGCTTACGTTTTGCCAGCCCCCGTTGCTAAACAGAGCCATCCATGCCTGATGATATGGACCACGGCCGTGGGTCTGTGAATCAGACCCATGGGGTGAAGGGTCTCGGGAGGCCCTGAATTGCTGTTTTAAAGTGAGTGACAGACCTGCCCTCCATGGTGGAAGTACTAAGTGCCATACATGTATTTACAGTTCACATATAAACAACATGTTGTTATCCAAATAACTCTGTGGGGAGGAGAGCTCTGAGCCAGTGGGTCTCATGAGTGTGAAGCTGGGCCCAGGGGACAGGTGAGTAGGGGACAGGTGATGGAACTTGGGGACAGGTGGGTGGAACTGGACAGGTTTGAGGCAATTAGAACGAAGAGGGTGGAGAGAAGGGAGTGGATGACATACACATAACGCTTGTGACAGTCCAAACTGACTCATCAAGCAGAAGAGTGAGAAAATCTAAGTTGCCGTGGCTGGGGAAGGCAGACGCAGAAGAGAGGGGTCATGACTGACAGCAGGCGCCCAGGAACCAGGATTCGGGAAAGGAGCAGTGCCTGACTTCTTGGGCCTTTTCTCAAAAGCCTGGCAATATCTATTCCTGCTTTTCATAAAAAATTTTTTGATATGCCCTATTTTATTGGCTCTGCTTTATATTATGTTCAGTTTTATGTTTAATTTTCTCTGCATCTGATAGCTTTTTAAAAGTAAACATCAAAATTTGCATTATTTTAAGAGTATGTTTGAAAAAGTTCAAAATCACAAAGAGATCAAGACTGTTTAATAGTTGCTTTTTTGATGGAAATCCAATCACATTTGCCTGTCCCGTTACATATATCATTACCTGGGTGAATATTCGCACTCCACTAGGAACATGATAAATTACAAAAGAGAGAAGAGAGGGACTTTTAAAACCACATTTAATTTTTAATACAAAATCTGTTGCACTATTACAGAAGTGACCCCTTCATGCACAGATAAATTTAGCATCTACCATGACGGAAGAGTAAAAATTATACTTTGATTGTTCTCCCAAAACATTGGCAAATTTAAAGTAACTTTTATCTCTGTGCTCTCTGATGCCCAGGCAAGCCTGTTTTGTCTTTTTTGTATTTCCAATAGACAGGTTGATCTGTGAAAAGTGAATATGGAGACATGAAAGTATTTAGGGCCATCTTTATCTGGGATTACTTCAAACTATGCTTTACCTATACATACCAAAGATGCCAGGTGACTAGGCCTACTGTGCCCTGTAGGCAAAGCTCTGAAGATTTCATCTAGAAACCTGCTGTCAATATGTAGAAAAGTTTACTATTTCAGTTTCACAGCAAAAAGGGGGGAAAAAACCCAAAAGGTATTTAAGTAGATGCTTTCCAAATCCTATGCATTGCATTAATTAGCTTACTTCTTATACAGTACAACATAAACATTGTTTGCATGTTTATTTGTATGTAACACCTATAAGCATATAGCATCTACACTTTAAGTGTATTTACAAATTCAACAAAATATCTACATATAAAAAGCTTTACTTAAAATTAAACTTGATGCAAGTTATGAGAAACCAATTTATTGGCAAATGAAACTGAGCATTCCTTCAACCATAGGTTGTTATAGATTTTCATATTTGGAGGTAAACCATTTGATAGATATTGTTTATGAATATGATAGAATATATATATATATTTATTTTTTTAACTGCAGATGGAATCCCTTTGACTGCTGGCCTTTTAAGCACTTGTTAGATTTCTTAGATTCTGAAATGTGTCCATAGCAATTTGCATACACATTGCTTAATGCTGCAGAGAGTTTCAAAAGCTCACATAGGTAAAGTCTTAGAGAATAATGTGTTACTGTTGGCATGCTGTTGTATCCTTTTAGTTGTGGAAAAACTTTCTGTTTTTAAAATTAATTTTCTACCATGTTGACCTCTTTCTTACTGAATGTAACTTGTTTTAACAGAAACCATAAAAGACCATAAAATCATCATGTGCTCCAGTTGGTGATGAAGCTTTTCTTTTTATACTTCTGGGGAAATGCTTCTTAAAATAATATGTTTTATTATTTTCATTTTCACATTTCCTTTTTTTCAGCATTGCAGTTTTCATTATCTCTGCTTTTTAAAAGTTACTTTTAGACAATGACAGTAATCTAGGACTCAGAGTTGCCTGTACCAGCCGACACAGAATGCAGTATGTTATGGAATGCTTATTGTCTGAAGGCACTGCATGTGTCTTGCCCTGTGTTTTCTGACCTAATTTTTGAAATTTAATTGAGAGATGCGTTTTCGATTCTTTCAGTATGGCACAAGTACCGAAATGCATTGTAATGCACATTGTTTATGCCTAAAAACAACTGACCATAGAGATGATGTAAGAAGTAGAACAATGTGCTGCCGTAATACCTGGAAGATTAAGAAGCCTACGGAATAACAGGAGCAAAGAGCAGGTGACAGAGTCTCAGTAAGCATCAGCAAGTGCAACTGTCATAATTAACTCATTTAGCAAGTATATACTGTACATAGTGTTCCTAACAGTCTCCCAAAAAGACTAACGACAGCTAGACATAGAGTCACCAATTTCACGACAATGTCCACAAAGACATTGAAGTTCTAGAGAATACTACAGTAACACTCTTGACAATGAGAACGGAATTCATACTCAGGGTTTCAGCTGAGGAGAGTAGAAATGAAGTATCAAACCATTTTTTAATAACATACATAGGTATGTCTTTTAAATGTGTAGCATTTTTCATGCATCATATTGAACTTTCTCTTGAAGAGGAAATAAAATGATCTGTTGATGATGCTGTATTATTTTTTTACCAGTTCTGAGGAGATCAAGAATACCCATTTTGAATGAAAAAGTATGCACTTTGCACTCTAGTTCACATCAACATATCGTTAACATATTGACTGAGTTATATTCTTGCTCGAACTGTTTTCATAATATTAACATACATCAGAAAAATACTTTCTGCCTATATGTTCACAGTATGAGGGCTGAAAAACAAGTGCTTAACATAAACGTTCTAGAGAAATGGAATATTGGCAAAGAGCTTAAAAATTAAACAAAGGAATTCATGGCGTTGACAGGAGAAGGTGCTTCTGAGCTTTCATTTCCTTCAGCTGGTTCTTTCTCTTTCTTACCACTGTATTGTCCAATAAAGGAGCCATCCTCATTGAACTGGCCGTTCACCCCCTCTCCGTAGTCAACTAGGCTGTCATCACTGTCTTCTTTTTTCACAGTCCTGTCTGAAGGTGTTCGACTTCCTTTTTTCAAAGGCTTGTGGTCTTCTGCATCACTGAAAAAAAAGAGAAAACACTTTCATCAAGACCGGCATTTAGGTAACATGTTTAACTTTTAAAGATCATGCATGCAGATTATAAAAAAGCATTTGGAGTCCTGAGCTTGTCTAGCCAAATCTAATTGTCAGGGTGACTCCAATGACTAAGATATGGCTGGAATGAAAATCAGGTGCAGGAATGGTTGAATCATGAAGTCTTCAGTAGAGTGGATGGCTTTCGATTGTGCATGTTAATTTCAATGACAGGTTCTGACTCCTGATTTGAAAGCAATCCAGAAATAACCACAAACATTAAAAAAGGAAGAATTGAGGGAAGTTGAAAATCATCACTATTTTGAATTCAAAAGGGGGCAAAAGCTTATGGCAAGTACAGGAGTTAGTATGTTAAACTGCGTAACATCTCTGATTCCTTGGATATGAATGGAACATGATTTTGGTTAAGTGTGAAATATGGATTTTTTTAAATTCCTGATCCAGAAGGAGAAGCAAAATTCTGATTTCAAATGATTTTGTTATCAAGTGCAGGCCAGACTTGTAAACTTCAACCTTACCTTTCAAGAGACCTATAAATCCCATTAAAAGGATGCAGAAGAAACAAATGAAAATAGCCTAAGAAGAAAAGCAAAATCCTTATACTGATAGTACACGGTATATATACATATTTTTCTGTAAGAATTTTAGATAATGGGTAAAGATTTATTAATTTGGACAGACACATTTTAACTCGAAAGCACTACATTTGATTATTAATGGCATGCCAATACACTCTGAACAGTGTGAACGATTCCAAACATGTAAAAGCAAACACTTCTTGAACTCTTCTTAACCCGCCTACTCCCCCATCTCATGTGCGTTTTGTGGCCTATCCATGTCGGACGGAAATCTGAAGAGTGGACTTTAGTAAGGTTTTACAGGACTATTATTATTATTTTTTCTTATTTCTCTGTTGAACCCCTAAGCACAATTTCTGGAAGTAGAAGAGTAATCATTATGTTTTAGAATACCTACCCATATGGTCATGTATCTAGGTATGCACATCAACCTATTTCTTATGAGGTAATATTTGGGGAAAAAAAGTAGAAAAAAGGCAATGGCAGAATCCAATATTTTGTTTTCTTTCAAAGAACAAAAAATGCAAAGTGAAATAGAAAATATACACAATATTAGTAAAAAATAAAAAGCCTAATTAAAAAAGAGGTTGCCTTAGCTGTAGCATTTCATCCAGCAATTTGTGCTAAGACTTTATTGCTCCTTCTGTTTTAGAGAGTGACTTCTCTTTCTAGCCAAGATACAAATATTGCAAGATACACACATATCTTGGCTCTTTTGCCAGTAACTTCTATGAGGGGTTACAATTTTTATCCAAGAAGAAAATGTCAAGTCTGGGAAATAATGCTAGCAATATTACACTGGCATATGCTATTGAAAATTACCTGTTTTAATAATACACAAGTTCTTGACATAAATGAAATAACCTATATTATCACCACTGCTAATAAACAATAAACAGTGGTGTCACAGAGCCTTGGATGGCCTGTGTTTGAGGCATTTCAGAGGACATAGCATTCATTGTCCATCCTCTTACAAAAACAGCTTGCACAACATCTTTGGGATTTGATCATTAACTTCTAAGCTTTGCTTGAATATTTACTGTGAAATATTGCTTATGACTTGGTGGGACTGTTAATTCTGCTGAAGAGTTCAATAATCAGCAGAATTTTGTCACCTGGATTCCAACTATTATTCTTATTTTGCTTTGTAAAATTAGTGTCCCAAAGAATACACTACAGGAAATTCTAGTCCTTGGTATTTCTTTGATCCAGCCATCTATTCACCCATCGCTTCATCCAATAAATGTTTATTGAGTGCCTACTCTAAGACAGATAGTGTTCTAGGCATTGGAGATATAGCAGCAAACAAAATAGACTAAAACCCTGATTCTAGTGGGGGAAGACAGTCAATTAACAATCAACATAATTTTAAAAATTAGATATATATTATGTCAGGTAATTAGTGCTATGGGAAATATAGAGCTGAGCAAAGAGGACGGAAGGTATCAGGGGAGAAGATGGAGGGTTGACATTTAAATAGGATGTCCAGGGAAGGCCTCAATAAGAGGTGACATCTGAGCAAAGACTTAAGAGAGCTGAGTTAGCCAGATGGATAGCTGGAGGGAGAGATAATGCGGGGGAGTAACAAGCAGTGCAAATGCCCTGGGGTGGGAGTAAGTCCAGCATGTTCTAGGAAGAAAAGGAGCTTGGTATGGCTGGAACTGAATAAGCAAACAAGAGAGAAAGAGATTAGTAGGGGTTAAGGTAAAAGAGGTGGCAGGACTAGACAGTGGCCTTGCAGGATGTTGTAAGGATTCAGCTTTTAACTCTGAGTAAGATGGGAAGCCACTGAAGGGTTTTCGAAAGATGAGTGACATGATCTAACTTACATTTTAAAAGCATTCTTCTGTCATCAGTGTTGAGATAGCCTACCCTAGAGGATGGGGGTTGGTAAACTACAGCAAACTTGGGCTATGCCCATTTATTATGTATTGTCTATGGCTGCTTTTGTGCTACAACAGCAGACCTGCAGAGCTGCAGCACAGACCACGTGGTCCATGAAATCTGAAATATTTACTATTGGGCTCTTTACAGAAAAAGTTTACCAACCCCTGCTCTAGAGAGACAGGGGAGACCATTGCAATAATCCAGGTGTGAGATGACTAATTATAACCTGGACCAGAATGGAACATGGGAGGTGGTACACAATGAAAGTAGCACCAACAGGGTTTTCTGATGGATTGGATATGGAATAACAGAGAAAAAGACGACATCAAGTATTTTGGTTTGAGCAACAGGAAGCTTGGAATTACCCTTCCTGTGGAATGGAGCATGTTTGGGGTGGAAGATCAGTGGTTCAGTTTTGAACATCTTCAAGTTTGGCCATGTCAGAAAACTACTCCTGTAAACATCCAAAACCGATGAGAACACTTTGAGAAAGTCAAATTACAGGCTAACCTCATTCATGAACATAGCTGAGAAAACTCCAAACAAATCATAGGCAAACTGAATTTATCAACCTTCTAAAAAGATAATACATCATATCCAGTTTGGGTTTTTTTCAAGGAATGCAAGATTATTTTAGCATTAAAACATCAATTCATATAACTCACCATTTTAGCAGAAGAAAATAAAAATATCTTATGATCATCTGAGATTCAGAAAAAAGGCATATGACAAAATTCAACACCTGTTCATAATGAAAATGTTAATACACTAGGAAGATATAAAGTATCTTCATAAACCCGATTAAGGATATTTATAAGAAACCTAGGGTGAATGTCATTCTTGACGGTGAGTGTGAGTGTTGAAAGCTTTCTGTTTGACATCAGAAATAGTAGCAGAGATGGCTGCTATCACCACATCAAAACTGCATTGAAAGGACTAAGCCATGTCATGAGAAAAATAATAGACAAAAGTAAGTTTCATTATTCATAACTGATATAATTGTGTATGTAGAAAATCCAGAAGAATGTACAGGCAAGTATTAGAATAAAAAGAAAGTTTAGTAATGTTGCTTAATGCAATATTAGCATGAAAGTCAATTTTATTCATGCTTTTCCAAACAATTGGAAAATAAAATCTAAAAAATTATTCCACTTATGATACTACAAAAGCATAAAGTAGGGCTGAGCCCGTGGCGCACTTGGGAGAGTGCAGCGCTGGGAGCGCAGCAGCGCTCCCGCCACGGGTTCGGATCCTATATAGGGATGACCAGTGCGCTCACAGTGCTCACTGGCTGAGCGCGGTGCTGCCGGTCTCAAAAAGGACAAAAAAAAAAAAAAAAAAAAGCATAAAGTATATAAGAACAAATCCAATAAAAATATATGTAAGACCTCTATAAAGAGAATAAAATGTTTATTCAGAGTTATTAAAGAAGATCTAAATAAATGAAGGGATATATCATATCTATGGATGGAAGACTCAAATATGGTAAACATGTCAACCTTTCCTACATTGCCCTTTATATTCAATTTATTTCCAATAACAGCCCAGCATGTTTTTATGTGGAACTTGTTGAGTTGATTCTAAGATCAATATGTAAATGAAAAGGGGGAGGAATATCTAAAAAACTCTTGAAGAAGAATAACGAAGTTGGAGGACTTGACCCAGCAGATATCAAGACTTATTAAGGGTGTATTATTAAGACAGCATAGTTTTTGTGCAAAGATAGACAAATTGACCAATAGAATGAAATACAGGGCTTTGAAACCGGTGGAAAATCTTTTTGTTGCCTTTATTCCTACATCATATTTGGTGATATCATAACTAGACTTGTTTAAAAACTTTCCAATTCTTGCTGATATCACAGAAATATAACTGACTTTAATGCTAATATTGGATGAGCAATATTGATAACTCTCTTATCAATTCTAATATTTGTAGATTCATTTGGGTTTTTATATACAAAATCTTATCAGTTATGAATAATGACCAGCCAAGAAGGGGCTCCCCAGAAGCATCCATTCATTTCAGCTCAATGGCTGTGGAGGGTGAGAATCTGCACCACACAGGCTGTGCTTGAAAGAAGAGAAGGAAGGAAGTGGGATACTCTGTCCAGAGTCTTTCTGGGAAAGCTGCTCAAAGGCAGCAATATCTTTTTAAGACTGATTCTTAAAAAGTGGTGTGATATAATATTGTACTTTAATAATTAGAATCTGGTTAAGTAAGGAAAAACTATCATTATTATTATAAGGCACAAGCACAGTGCCTGGTACATGGTTTGTGCCAGCAAATGTAAGTGTCCGACCCCATCACTCCTCTTCTCTACACTCCAGCCCCACCTCAGAGTTTTTTTTCATAAGAAATACCTTGTGCAACACACACACAACACACACACACACACACACACAGAACTTTCCAGATGTGATGAGTGGTTACAGGTCTGTGTGAAGCCCTGTATTAGTGCTCACCTTTTTTCAATGCAGAATGAATTTTTATAATGAAATAGTAAATAAACTGTTTTTGACATTGTGCCAAGGGAAGTTGCTTTGTCAAGTTTAAGTGTGAAAAGATAGTTTCCCAAATGAGAGGAATTAAAAAGTTATAGAAGACGATTTATGTCATATATGTATTTAGCCACATAGCATTCAAAGCTTTACAAAACACATAAAAATCCATCCATGTTTTTATAAGAACTTTTAAGGACAGGAGGTATCAGATGTTAAGTCTTAGCCCAGAATGTCCAAGATTCTATGAATTTCAAAATACATTATACTATAGTAAAGACAGCAACAAAACATATTCCTGATACTTATATTCAAGAATAAAGATCCTTGTGCAGTGGAAAGAAATGTTCACATCACTGTATCAAAACTCGGTCCTGCATTACTTCCTCTGGGATGACTTCCTGCACCATCCTCCGTCTGCATTGCCCATTTGGCTTCCGCTTCCTGCTCTGCTCCTTTGGTACCTCAGTTGCATCCCTTCCACAGCACTTCCCACACTCGGATCAAATTGTTCTTTTACTTCTCTGAATCCCTCACTAGACTATAAACTCCCAATGTGGGACCAAGTTCTATTGGTTTTAATATTTCCAAGGCCTGGCATACAGTAGGTGCTCAATAAATACCAGTTGAACGAATTAATGGTAAAATAGCAATAGAGGAGACAGTGGACATTTTAGAAAGTATTCAGAATTCTAACAAAAAAATTTCACTCCTTAATTTTATGATGGCAGACAAAGCATTGGACTATATTTTCCTCTTACACTAAGAATGAATTTTAGGAAGTTCAATTTTTTTCTTTTTTTTGTAACAGTACTTGGTTCAGGGTTGTACACACCCATTAAATGCCTACTGAGTAAAATTCAGCAACAGCAGATAAATCTATGATAATTATGTTTGATTTCCCTGTAGTCACCACTCTCCCATGGCCAAACTATGTGGCTGTTTTATTGACATTTGTGACCCAAACACTTTCTTCGACCCATTGTCTAAAAGTCCATCATTATTTATTCTGCTCACAAACCGGTTCATGTTTATGAGCAGAATAAATCTAAAGTATGTAACAAATGCGACACATCTCAGCATCATTCAAGCCTTATAAGTGTGGGTTAGCATGCTTGTGACAGGGCCATGTTTACATGAATGATGAGTCCCATGGCAAGAGCCTCCATTTATGCAATCAGTTATGAGTTCAAGTACCATGGGCATATGGTTTATGACCCAGGTTCATTCTGGTTTAAAAAGAATGGATCTAAAGAATAAAAAAATACTTACATAGTTGGTTGTATTGTTTCTCTGATTTTTCTATATGCTAGTAAGGATGCAGATCCTACTGTCTGTATAATTAAAGAAACAAACAAAGAAAGCTGCAGGCTTCCACCAGAGGGTAACTGCTTAGGGGTGGGTGTTGGAGTGAGGGCACAGGGTTATAGCATATGAAAAAAAAAATCAAATTTGGCCACCATTGAAATTCCGTCCTTCTTTGTACTGTAAAATATCCTCTGGCTTAAAGCCAACCATGTAAAAACAGTTCCATCCTCAGGCTGGAGAATGAGAAAATCATAAACAGAATTAATTTAAATTTAGGCAATAGTCCTAATTTTGTATATGTCTGTGTGTGACCAGCATAATAATTTATTTTCAAATGAAAGAGAATAAAAATCAATAAATAATACAGAGCTCAAAACTTCCAGAAGGTGCAAAGCAGAGAAAGGACTCTGGTGATTTAGAGAAGAAAATGACACTTAAATGCATTATTAAAAAAAAAAAAGACTGTAATAAACAGTTGGAACCGTTTTCATTAATTGTAACATCTAAGATAATAAAGGTTTTCTGATTTCTTTAAATAGAAAAGAAACCAAAGGGAAATAATTCTGAGGTAGTGTCAAGAAGTCACAGACAAAGCCACATCTGTAACAAAAAGGGTGGTTGAGAATTTGAACTTCCATCTTCATTAAAAAAAAAAAAATCACTGAGTTATGTTTAGAGTTGAAGACACCCATCAGAACCTTATTTCCCTTGGCACCTCCCAGATCAACGCCATTACATGTGTGACAAGTGATTTTGTCTTCAAACCAATCGGGCTTGCACTCAACAGGCCCAAATGAAAAGTCTTTCTCTCCTGAGAAGCTCTAGGCCTAAGCTAAAGACATACATTGGAAAATGCTCTATGAATTCAGCACGTATGAGTTCACACTGAGTCAAAGTAGACCAAGGAGATGCAGACACAGTGATTATGAGGCCAGTAACCAAACACTTGCTATGTATGTACTGCTCTGGAAACAAAATCATAGCTCATAGACAGCATAGAAATCATAGCACTACAAAAGAAACCTTCAGAGACAATCTAATATTTGAAAAACTGTCTCCTTTTCTAGATGAGAAAAATCGAGACCTACACAAATGAAGTACCATATCTAAAGAAATCATGGGTAATGGCTGAGTTGAAAGTAAAGCAGTCTCTCGATTCCCAGATTGTTCACAAAACTCAATTTTGATCAAGTTTTAATGGAGGAGTTAGCACAGTTTCCCGGAGGAAGTCACATGACTTCAGGTCATGGTTTAACATCACAGTAACAAGTTGATATTCAAGACCCATGAGGTGAGCAGCACATTGCCAGATTTATTGAAGCATGATAATGTAGAACAGGAGTCCATCACCATGTGGAGAATGTTTGAAGTGCAATGGCTTATTTTCAATCCATGCACATATATACTTTTTCCAGGCTATATTAGAGATTTAGCTTCATCACAGTAAATAAGGGAGTGGCATTATATCCTGTGTAGAATTATAGCCACGAGAACTTTAAAAATAAGAAGTTATGTAGCAATTATCAGTTCACCTGCTGTACAGAAAAAACATGTAGAAGAGTGAATTAAATCAGCGATTTCTACTCATCCAGTGTAAGACATGGCTGCCCTAGGCTATGGGCATCTGTAGGCTGCTCTCAGGTGTTATACAACCCTTTGGGTGCTGCGTGGAGGTGCTGCACGAGGTTTCCATGCACTTTCAGCCCCAAAGCCAACATCTCACATCAAGACAACTCTCACTAGACATTTTTCTGTACCATGACATACAAAAATTCTGAGAATTTTTAGGAGCCATAGTCATCTCTGTTGAAGAGAAGATCAGAATATAAAAGCTTAGGTGCTGAGACATAAAGGCAAAACACTTGCATCGGCATAGAAACTGGTATGAAAACAACTTTGTGGAAAACATATGATCTTTCATCAATCAGTTCTGTATTTCTCATCCTTGGCTTATTTTATTCCTCAGTTTATTGACATGAAAATACCAAAAAATGAGCTCTAGAGACAGGTAAAAATGAGCACAAATATCTTATCTACAAATGTCACCTGGCAATCACAAGAGTGAAATATTTTATTTTACCTAAAAGCCTTTCCTTCTGGCAAAAATGCCTCAATTTGGTCTCACTGCATATTTAAAAAATTATATTTTAGGGCCGAGCCCGTGGCGCACTCGGGAGAGTGCGGCGCTGGGAGCGCAGCAGCGCTCCCGCCGCGGGTTCGGATCCTGTATAGGGATGACCTGTGCGCTCACAGTGCTCACTGGCTGAACGCGGTGCAGCCGGTCTCAAAAAGGACAAAAAAAAAAAAAAAAAAATTATATTTTATATAAGCAAGAGGCTTTTTAAAAGAAAAAGAAAACAAGCTGCAAAAGAGCATTTTATAAATACGAGTATCTCTTTGGAACACCAGAAGCCCAATCTTTTATATAAATAAATATATATTTTCTTTTTAAAAACATATCTAAAACAATTACTTCTCTCTCTTTGAAGAGACCTATAACACCTAGCCAATAATATCATTGCTTAAAGAGGAGATTTTAAAAAAATTTACTACATAGATTATGTTAAAATTTTTCCTTAATGATGGATTCAAGCCAAGAATGTATTATCCAAGTTCTATCAGTTAACACCTGCCTAGATGGTTGTGATATTTCTTAATAATTAACAGCTTCTAAAACAACCTAGTATTATTTCATGACTCACGAACAGGGGTATAAGTACTGTTTAAGAAAAACTAGCTTCAAATCTGAGATTAAAAAGTCTGTTAACACAGGCTTTACAAAAGCACACTTAGAAAATAACAAGCATGGTTTCCTTTATAATGCAGGCTTTGTACGATCTTTATTGTTTTAATTCTCCAGCTTTGCTAGATTGATCTATACAGTAAGGGACCCTGGAAAATATGACAGAGTGGAAGATACTCTGTCTCCAAGCCTATGACTAAGTAGAAATTTATTTTTTTAATGAGAAGTGAGAATGTTTTACCCGTGAGGGAGATGTAAACATTAAGGTATGGAAGTGTTTCTAAACTTCTGTTTGAGGAAAATATGAAATGCCAGGCAGCCAAGTCCTATTCTCAGGAGAGTGTTTGGGTAGAGTGTCTGTGTGGGGCAGGGAAGTGGAAGGGTGGATGAGAGGCAGAGGCTCACCTGTATTCTCCAAAAGTTCCGTCATCTTCTTTCATAGGCTGGATCTCAGGATCAGCATGGGCATCTTCCTTTTCTTTAACTAAAAATTTCAAAATGGCATTATTATCCATTGATTCTGTGCTTCTGCATTCAAAGTTTAGAAAAGCATATTCTTTGAGATATACAGCAGTGGAAATTAATTCTATGCACAGGTAGATGTTGTATAACCATATACTACTGGCCCTCTGCATTTAAGGATTCAACTAAACATGAGTTGAAAATATTTGGGGGAAAAAAACCAATTGTGTCTGTACTGAACATGTACAGACTTTTTTCCTTGTCATTCTTCCCAAAACAACACAATATAACAACTATTTACTTAGCAATTACATTGAATTAGGTATTATGAGTAATCTAGAGATGATTTAAAGTATATGAGAGGATGTGCATAGGTTATATGCAAATGCTACATCATTTCATATCAGGGACCCGAGCATCTGCAGATTTTGGTATCCATTGGAGGTCTTGGAACCAATATCCCACAGATAGCAAGAGATGACTGTACATTATGTGGCCATGCATATATTTTGATGTTTTAGTCATTCCAAAGCAACCTAATAGAATGGACATTTGCTAACACCTAACTTTGACTTTAGTCTCTTACTTGACTGATGAAGGAATAATTTTTAAGACTCTGAGATTTCCCCTCTATTTTACCCACCTATTTATTAGCTATATTAATGGTTACAAACTGTTTTTGTAAATGTATTCTTTCACAGGTTTTCTTGTAAAGGAAGGGAAAACAGTCAGGTAAAGAAAATACAAATTCATTTGACCCACTAAATTGAATAAACCATTAACCTTATACGGAAAGCAATGTTAACCATTACAATATCAAAATTTGTTTCATGCATTACTTCCTCTGGAAAACTTCATGCACCTCCCCTCCCCTCAATTGGGTATCCCTAACTTATATAGAGCCTAAGGAAGCAGGATCACTAATGCCTTCAGAGAACAGATTCACTCCTCAAAATTCCTTATGATCTTGACAATGTTTAGGTTGCCGTTATATAAAAAGGGATCAAAAACTGTTTGAATAGAAAACCCAAATTAATGGCGTTGGGAAGATATACTACTGCAATCGAATGATTACCCTCATGATTTCTTTTTAGTTTAATGGATAAAATTATGCAGCATTATTAAGCAATTTTAATCTTTCTTTCTTACCTGGATATTTACCACCCTTGTTTCTTCTGATGAAGCAAACAATCAGCAAGATTAAGATAAGGAGAGCGACGGCACACATTAGACCTATGAACCAGCCCTGAGTCGCAATATCCACCTGCCGGCTTGCCATTGCTGGAAAACAAATCAATGGTGTCAGGAGGAATGGGTCAAGGGGAGATGAGAATGGTTGTAGTCGGTTGCAGTGAAAAATCGCCATAGTATATGAGCACTCATATATTTTACATGTGGCCCAAATTGGAATCTGTCAGTTATCACTCAGGAATTATATAACTACTTAACTTTGAAAAATCTTCATTAATTTTTTAAAAAGTCGAATAGAGGAATCTGAATGCTAATAACGTTAAATGCTACCAAACCCTGCTGAGCATTGTGTTCACAGTTATTTTGACTATATATTCTCAATAGAAACATATTCCTAAACCAATGAAAAAATTTACTGTTATAGGTTAGATTGTACACTGTTAAGTACAATGAAAAGAATATAAAACTTAGTTTTAAACAGAGCAGAATATATACATCTAATGGAGTATTTTTCCTTCAAAGGAACCACTTTTGGAGGCTAAAATGTCATTGCAATGCTGCTACCATTTTTCAAAATGCTTTGTAAATCTGCTAAAAAAGAAAACGGTCCATACAAGAAACCTGTCCATACAAGAAAATTAGCCATATTATTTTATGTAACATCTAAGTTTGCACCCAAAATATTACTTAGATTTATTATTCATCTCATTTACAGAAGTTGGTACTGAATGGAAATTTCTGAGAAAGCAAATCCACCCTCAAAGTATCAATCTTTGTTATTGCTTAGACTTTCAAAAAGACTTTGAAATATATCTTCATCAGTGGAATCATTATTGGCATAAATGGCCAGTTTGAAGAGAAAATACTCATTCACATGTATACATATTCTTTAAGCCTTCATCTATTCTGTTTGAGTAAATAAACGTGAAACCCCTATTCAAATGGTAATAATATGCAAAACTCCTAAGACCACAGAATAATGAGCATTTCTGGTATTACTTAAAAGTGTCAATCATATGGGACAAAGTGCAGCATCAATGGCTATTCAGACATGCCCATGCGGATTTGTTGAAATAAATTGGTATGAAACCTTTTTTAAAAGGCCTTTATTTTTTCTTTTTTGACCATAATCAAAGTAAAAGGTTTTCCTCTTTTGACTCCCTAAGCATGCCTGTATCATGCTTTTAATTGCACTGAATTTCTTCTGAATACATTTCACATGGTTGGGTGAGATGTGTGTGATCTCTGCATGTGGAAATAAGCATAGCTCCACGTATCCCAGGATCTGCTGTATGTTGCAAAAATGGCATCTCATTGTCTCTTTGTCTCCATACAAAGTATAGTGAGAAACATGAAATGCTTCAAGTCAAGTGTGAAGAGGAATTTTATAAAATGTATGGAAATATGTTTTAAGGAATAAAATGAGAAGTGGAAATACATTATCTGGAATGTAAATCGAAGGTCAGTAGCCATTCCCCAGGAGCCCCCCGTGCCTCACTAGTTAGAGGGTCTTGAGCTCTTGCATCATAACCAGACCCAAGTGAAGCACAAGTGTAGGCCATTTCCCCTCCTGTACACATAGCACAGCCATGATGATGATGATGACGATGAAGACAATGGTAATAACAGTGACAGCTAATACTTTTGGACCCTTACTATTTGCTAGGCACTGTGCTAAGGACATAATCTCATTTAGTCCTCACAACAATCCTTTGAGGTAGGCATTGGGAATAAACTTATACCCAGAGAGGGTAAAGAACTTGCCCAAAAGCTGGAGTTTGACCCATGTCTGTCTGGCTCCAGAGAACATGCTTCTAGCCACTATGTTCTACTGCTATAGTACGTTCCTGGAAACATATCCAGACCTCAAATCTGCAGAAGTCTGAACGAAGAATAAAATGCTATAGGGACTTTGCATTCTGAGACAGGTAAAAGTGTTTTAAAAATCATTACAAACTCTTTGGCAATATATTTCTATCAATTCACACATGGTCTTTGTGTGCTTTTTCTTCGAAACTGAACCAAGAACCACATGGCATAAGTCTCTTGAGCATTTGAATGAAGTTAAGGAGTCCTTGTTTTTAGTATGTTTAATGATTTATAGGCTTGTCATAAATAGGCTCAGCATTTACATTTTCCATCTAACTAAACACAACTGATAAGAAAAAATTCAAAAAGATGCTTAAGTACTAGCACAGACATTGTCCTACAAAGATGGTGATTGCCCAAATTGAACTGCTGGCTGGCACATGCAACTATGCAAATACTGGACATGTTGGTTTGACAGTTGACAAATAAATATCTAAACTGACTCTGAATTTTTGCCTCTATGTCTAAAAAAAAGTATCAGATATATCACTGCCCCATTATTATGATTAGGCAGGCAAAATATGTTAATAGGTGCATATGTGTGCACAGAGAAAAGCTCGACATATGCCTTCGGGTCACCATCCGTCCGATCTACTACTCCGTAAGTACATTACCCTGTAATAAAGTTCTTTGTTTTATCTTTTTTTTTTTTTTTTTTTTTTTTTTTTTTTTTTTTTTT
>NW_007726424.1:42989-92221 GCF_000696425.1 Galeopterus variegatus | reverse complement strand
TAAAAAATTTTTTTTTTTTTTTTTTTTTTTTTTTTTTTTTTTTTGTCTTTTTGTCTTTTTCCGTGTCCGGCAACGGATTGCAACCCTCAGTGTTGCCCCCGTACCGGACCGGGGACCGGCCACGGGATTGCAACCCTCGGTGTTGCCCCCGCGCCTCGCTCAGCCAGTGAGCGGGAACCGGTCTGTATGTGGGATCCGAACCCTCAGGCGGGAGCGCCGCCGCGCTTCCCAATCGGCGCACTATCCAGTGCGCCACTGGGCCGGCCCTCTTTGTTTTATCTTATGGAATGACCCATTTCACTGTTCAGCCTTGAGATACCTTCCAGTTAGGTGGATAATCTGCCCTTGGTCCCCCTTCAGACAGTTGCATAGGTACATCATAAGTTGATGTAAAACAGAAATTGTGTAAATGGAAATAATCTCTATTGATTTCCCATACATACAAGAAGGAATCTAAAGCCCAGAATTACAAGAAGTTTCAAGCATTCTCAGGACACTCTAAAATCATCACAACTGCAACATACAAACCCAAGTCATAACCACAGTTGTGCATGTCTCTCTCTTACACACACACACACACACACACACACACACACACACACCCTTGGGGGCTTTTTCTTCTAGAATCTGAGTTTCAATGGGTGGGTATTAGTTGGAATGGAAAGGAGAGTAAAAGAGGGTTTCACTTTATCTAAATTTTTTACAATAAATTATATTTCAAGTATTATTTGATCAATACATAAAGCAATAAATTAAACAAATACATACTTGAATAAAGAATATGAAAATAGAAAATAAGGCAGAGAAGTGAAATTTGCTTTGTTTCCTAGCAGTTAGTTTTAACAAGTCTTCTACGACCACGTTGCTTGTTGCATCATGGATAATCTGCACTCCGTGGTAGTAGGTCTCTGAGGAAAATGTTCCTGAGTACTTAGAGTCATAGAATAAATGTGGAAGAGATAGGGTGAGAGAAATGTTATTAGTTCTATGTTATTGATGAAGAATTCACTATGAATAAAAACGTCCTGTTCAGTTAAAATAGTTTAAAATGTTTAGGAAAGGGAAAAAATGATCTTGGCCAAAGTCTGGAGGCAGTTAAGAAAAAAGCTATCGGGACCAGTACAAACAAATCTGCTTTAAATCCTTTGTGATATGAGAGAAGAGACACGATAATTAAGGAACAGAAATGAGAAAGAAAGGAGAAGAGGTGGGGTGGCATTACCAAGAGGTCACACTAGGTCACACCAGGTGGGGTGGCACAAATGAGAGGTGACACTAGGTCACACCAGGTGGGGTGGCATTAACGAGAAGTGACACTAGGCCACACCAGGAGTCATGGGGAAGCAGCACAGCATCAGGACACTGCCGACAGTCTCGTTTGTTTTTCAATTTGTGCCATAGGAAAAAAATGAAGAAATACACTTTAAAAATCCAGACTATAGGAGGCAGAGGGCATGGTAAGAAGATGCATGAGACAAGGGTAGATGAGAGTTGAGTCTAGGACCCTGACATTGGCAGAACCAAGAGAGAGAAGTAGCTCATGAACTCAGGGAGTTAAAAAGTTAGCCACACAGTATGCTTTCATGCCACGTACTGACATTCCTACATCTCAGAACTTAGTGTGGAGGAGAGAGGAGCAGGAGCAGTGGATCACAATGCTTGCACACCACAGTGGATCCCGCAGTCCTAAAGGACAGAGCATCGTAAACTGGGAGAGGAAGGGAGGTGGAGAGAAGTAAAGTGGAGGCATTCTAAAATGCGGACAGTATTTGCTCTTAAGAGGGAATGTGTTAATAACGCAGGTCTCTGGGGCTTAGTCAATATTCATTCTTTCTGATTGTTACATTTATATGTAAAAAATGACAATAACTGGTCATGGCCTTGTCCCATTTCTCCATCACTGGCAGGCAAGAATGGACCACCCATCATGATGACTCACTTCGAACTACCTGGCTAGAATTGTAGGCATCACACCACTGGGGAAAAAATAATTTTCTAAAGGGGTTGTCTTTTGTCCTGTAAAAGGACAAAAAGCACCACAACTTGATTTTGAAGGTGAATCTAACTAATCTGCAAGTCAGAACTATGTGGAGTTTTTAGGGTCCAGAATAGCTGAATAGATGTACCGAGTGCTAACTGTGGCAGTCATTTCTGAGACAACCTGCTCCCCTCGGGTGTGGGCCTCTGTGACCTTGCACAGCGGGTGTAGTGAAGGCCTCTCTTATGGTGTCGGAAGGCTGAACTTCTATTCCCAGCTTTGCCATGTCCCAGCTGGGTGACCTGGCAGATACTTCACCTCTCCGAGTATTGATATGAGGCGTAAGTGGGTAATAACATTGCCTACTTCATAGGACTGTTGTGAGGGCTGAAGGAGAAAACCACTTTCCTGGTACAGAGCTGACTAAGTGCCAGTACTCTGACTATTAATCACATTCTAGCTGTATATGAACAGAATATCTCCTTGAGCTTTTAGTATTTTGAAATAAAAAGTTATCAATAACAACGAACAAAAACCTTGTAAAACTAATTGTGAATTGATTAAATATTTCCTTTTTAATAGTGTTTTCCCAGAACTATGTACATAAATGGACATGAAAATACAAGAAACAAAATAACGGAAAAAGTGTTTCTTTAAAACATTATGATTATAGCAAATGGACATTTTAAAAATATAGTTTAATAAGTTATTGAGTACCTTTGGCGTCTTTCTCTCTTTTAAAACCACAATGACTGTATAATTTCTAAATGATAATAAATGGCTTTAAAAATCATAATGCTTTGTTAATGCGAGACACACAAAAAATACATTTTGCCTGTAGGTTCTACAGGATATGCAACATTTCCTCAAGATTGCATAAAATGACTGAACATAACACGGATGTATGAACCATAAAATGAACATGTACCACACAACCTTGTTTAAATTTAAGTGAGCAGGGATTATTTTCTAGCTTGAGAGAGCAAATGTGAATATCCTTGCATTTTACATGAACATTTTTCTTTACTTTAGAAACTTTTCTTTTTGTGTATTTTGATAATGTTCACATAACTAAAATATATACAGGCAGTCAAATTTGCTGTGAGAAAAATGTAATACATGAATTGCACAATTTCTTGTTTCACACACAATTAATAATATTTATATCAGTGCTCTAACCAAACTGCAGGGTTCTGCTGGGTTGCAGTCCGATTTGATATAAACAATCGTGACTTATTTATTAAGTTATTTCAACTTCAAAAGCATTTCAAAAATTCCACTTTAACTCTGAGGGAAAGTATATACTTGTAAATAATTCGAAAACTGAATTATCTAAATAGTGTTAGTTAAAAATCATATTTAAGTCTGTTTTTGTGATGGTTTTTGGCAATAACGTGGTTAGCAGATGATTTGCTCAATTTTGCAATTCATTTGATACAAAGAGCCAAAGACAATTGAAAACCAAAACCCCCAACCCAACAGGGCCCCACAGAAAGACATTCATGGCCCTACCCATAACACAGCTCCATCAGCCCCCACTCCGACTTGAGTGCCCGATGGCTTCTACCTCTGAGCGTAAGCCAGAAATGGTGTGGTGTGTGCCTCACCTGGGCCTGTCTCAAACACATCCTCTGAACTCACAAAACCAGAGTCCCCCTCAGCACCAACTCGAACTTTGTATGCTGTTCCTGGCATTAGACCCTTTAACCCAAAGAAGCTCCGAGAACCATTTACAATTTCTTTTTTCCATTCTTCTTTGCCTATGGAAATTTTGCAAAAACAACAAATTTGAATATTTTAAGGGACCAGAAGTCACTTAATGCTTCAAGAAAGGAAAATTCTTTATAAGCTAAAGACAAAATCTAGAATGCTTAGGTTTACCGTTTTGGGTTATTATAAATCTAGTCATGTCAAATAAATCAACTAAAATGATGACCTACATGAAAATATCCTTAAAGAAAAACTATATACAGATTGCATATATTCTCATTGTATTAATTCTTTTTAATGCAAAGGAAGATTCTTCATCTGTACCTTGTCTTATGAAACTGTTGAGTTTCTCTAAAGATGTTTATAGAAAGAAATGTTATACATTAAATAGCTTAAGTGGACTATGGGAAGAATCAGTTTTTAAGATTCACAAGATGAATCATTTGGTAAACTTGATGCCTTCAAATCTGTCCAATTCATAGATGCAATATTTTTCAAGTATTGGCTTTTCTAAAGGTATAATTATTTCTAATAATATTTATTTGCATGATAAAGGCCTAAACAGAAAGTTGGACTACATTGAACATTTTGTCACAAACATTCACTATATGTAGAGCACATTACGTTAAGGAGGGGGCACTGGGTTTTCAAAATCTGCTGCAAGTTAAAGCTGCCCCATCTCCCAGTAGATGTGGCCAGGATGTAAGTAGAGTGCCTGAGCTGGGAATACACCAAACATTGAAACATAACGGATGCTCTCCCAAAGTGTTAATTTTCTGCAATTTCTTGTAAAATTCTATTGTGTTAGTTTGGACAAAATGAATGGTTTCAAGTCAGTTTGCCTTCAGCTACTTCAAGGTCCAATTTGAAAGAACTTTCCTTCTTTCCTGCTTGTTTTGTACTTACAAATATAATTGTTCATTATTATTCTTGTTTACATGTTATTGATATAGAACCACTTTTAAGCACCATGATATAAAAATAATATATGTCATGAAACTTACACCCCTTGTTATTAATAATACGAAGAAAGGGATTCCTAGTTATGTATAAAATATATAGGCTGATGGTTCACTATACTTTTTTAAGATAACTCTGATTCATTTAATTGGATCAAGTTATTTTTCAAGACAGTACATAGTAAATCTTTAAAGTGTTCTTAATCTCTTGAAATGTATCCCCCAAATTAAAAATCGGGTAATGAAATTGTTTCTTACTGCCTGCTACACCATATTCAACATAAAAGTTCACATGCTCTGGTCCCTCATATTCCCAACTGAGATTGGCATAGGTCTCAGCAGCTGCGGCAGTAAGATTGCTGATCCTGGGATTTACTGCTTGAACTAAACATACAATAGAAAAATAAAACAAACAAACAATCATATTGCAGAGCCATACACACAAATATAAAATAAGTTTAGAGATTCTGAAATTGTGCAAATAAAATTAAATGAGAATTTACTGTTAAAATTTAGGGTTCACTCATACTGTACTTTCATTACAGAAAGATTTTTCATTTATTAAATTACAGCATCAGGAAATAAATTAATAATCAGAAATAATGATGTATAATATTAAAATTTATGAGTTCTGTTATATGGATTCTGAACAATGTAAACTGTTGTCCATTAGATACAGTCCCAGGAAACATCACAGTCTCTATTTACTGATATATAACGGGGAAGGAAATTGCTGAACCATCCCAGGGACAAAAGTCATCACGGAATATCAGAGACTTGAAGGTAAAACCCAATACTCTGTGGCAACTTTTCAATTCTACTTGTCATCTCACCGCAGGTCTTTAAAGAATTTGTGTTAGGGTGAGACAGAATACTCCTTAGAATAGTGGCTTTTGACTTGTGTTGAGTCATGGACTTCTTGGAGAATCTGACTGTGGGGAGCTTAGGGACCCCAGGTGAGGAGCTCCTGCTTTAGAAAATGTTGGATGGTTAGGGTATGCTGAAAGAGAAGCTGCAAAAGGAATTGCCAAATGTGCTCTATCAGAAGTTAAGAAAGAAACAAAAGGAGTGAGAACTATCTCACTTGACACACTCCAGAGAGCAACATAATCTTACCTGTTCAGTGTTTTCTGAGAATAGCATTTTTTGAGAAATCATAGTGCAACCTAAATAGATTCTTAGAAATCCAAATTATGAAGACCATATGATGCTTTATGCTTGCTACGGAGTAAAGGTGATATCTAAAGTCATTAGAAAATGTTACTTGAATATCTAAGGCTGATAATTTTATAAGCCCTACCTCTATAGCTTGAACTAAAAAAGACATATTTACAGATACATTAACTTGGATAGTTAAGAGGAACAATTTATTATCCCAGAGAAAATATGCTAGGAAAGGAAATCAGAAAGCTTCAATGAGTTTACTCAGACTCCAAAATTAAATTCTAAAATATGTAACTTAGAAGCTAAAGGCTGAAATAAAGTTAATGAAACAGCATTTCTTAGGATCATGAAGAGAAGTAAATTAAAGAGGTTAAATAATGCACTTGATCTCTGGAATATAATTGAACACATGTATATTTTGTATCTCTTTCTACTAAGCACAGGAAAACAGCAGAGAGGAAAACTGGTTATTGAATTATGTACAGTCCTTCTGCAGACCTAATTAATTTTAGTTTTCTCAGATGTTTTTCTTTAAGAAATAGATAATTATAGGAAAATGCTCAATTAGCAGAGATAGTAAATATGGACATATGTGTAAAACATTAGTGGTAAAGAACTCAGGAAAACGTTAATTTTCTTTTAAAGACTTTGGAATCATGGAACTAAGGAATTTAGTCCTGGAGTAATTATGAAAGATGTTCAAGGCAGAACCATAACGAAATACTTCTAACAGAAGAGCATTTAGCTTACTCTTTTTTTTAAGAGTGGTTTCTATGAATGCTCTCTTCTCTTTACTTCCTAGAGTTTCTTCTCTAAACAGTTTTCATTTTATTTTGTTTCCAGTTTTATTGAATTGAAATCAGTATCTCAAAGAGGTATTTGCACTACCCTATGCGTTGCACCACTATTCACAATATATGGAAACAACCTAAGTGTCCATTGACAAATGAATGGATGAAGAAGTTATGGCATCTATGTATCTATCTACCTAACTGTACATACACACTATGGAATACTATTCAGCCTTAAAAAAGAATGATATCTTGCCATTTGTGACAACATGGAATCTGGAGGACATTACACTAAGTGAAACAAGCCACACACAGAAAGACAAATACTGCATGATCTCATTTATATGTGTAATCTAAAAAAGTCAAACTTAGAGAAACAGGTTACCAGGGTCTGGGTTTGGGTAGTGGGGAATGGGGAGATGTTGGTCAAATGGTACAAGCTTTGTTATAAGATGAATATGTTCTAAGATCTGATGAACAGCATGGTTACTACAGTTGATTATAATGTACTATACACTGGAAATTTGCTGAAAGAGTGTATCCTAAGTATTCTCCACACACACACACACACACACACACACACACACACACACACACACACACAATGGTAACTATATGAGGTCACTTCCCTGTTTAAAACTTGGATGGCTTACCTCTGCCTAAAGGTAAATAAATTCTTTAGAAAGGCATTCATGACACCATCTACTGCTTCAGCCACCTCTCAGGGTCTTCTCTTTTCCACACACTCTGCATTTCAGCCAAGCAGATACTGGGTATAACCCAAACAGCTTCTATGTTTCAAACCTCATGCCTTTACTGAACCTTGTGCCCCTACAACCTCATGCCCCAACCCCCTAACTCATCTGAAAAAACAAAACAAAACAAAACAAAACAAAACTGGGCTTCATGGACTAGCTCAGAAATGGTTCAGTCCTCTATGCTCAGATAACAATTTGTTTAAACTACTAGTTTAGCATCTATTTATTACTCTTTTTATGTGCTGTTCTTACCTGCCAGATTTTAAACATGTCAAAGACAGGGTCTGTCTTACCATCTTGATACATGATGTCTTAAAAAAGGCTGGTGTGTTTTCCATGCCAGACCGACATTAGCTGTTGAACTGACTGAGCCTTCCATGCATCTATTTTATTTTGTTTCGTTTTGTTCAGGCCAAATAAAGGTGTGAACTTTAAATTTGATTTTTTATTTGCTGGTTATTTACTCTAGTAAAATAATATACCGAGAGTCAGATCACACAAAGGATTCATCACCAGCTGCTCCTCAAAGCCCTTCTCTGCTCAGTCCTAACTAGTAGACCGCAGTAGGCTGCTAATGAGGTCAAAAATGAAGATTCAGTTCCTGCCTTGCCAGATAGTTTCTCCCTATTCCTGTACAACAACTGTTCACTCTACAGAAGTGTTCTGATGGTTGATCCCAAAGGTGACAGAGTAAAATGCTATGGATAGAGCAGTATTGATCCATTGGCAACACTGGGAACATAAATCCATTATCTGCATTTTGGAAATTGAACAAACACAGCCAAACAACTCCAGTTCTTACACAAATACTGAGGGCCTTAATCAAACAAGGGAATGGACCAAAATAAATGATTCCTAAAGATGTTGAATATTTCCATGCTTGATTAGTTGTATTGAAGACAATGGCAAGAAGAAGGACCGTATGGCATAATACAGTTAATTGAATTGTCCTGGCTTCTACTTTATGGTTTAAATCATCCTTTTGCAATAATATATTTGAAAGATTGGGTTTCATTAACATCTCTTTAAATCTATAAGAAAATTTAAAAATGTAAACTCAGATACATTTCTTTTCCCCTTTATGACCAGAGTGAATTAAAATCATTTTTCATAAAATCACAACTCAATAAAATCATATTAGATGTTGATGCTTCTATAGCTAAAGACATCACACATGTTTTCTTTCAATGATTCATTTCTTATTTATTCCCTTTTGTAATATTTTAAATTAAAATATAAAAGATACCTTAAAAACTGAAAATTTAGAAGGACTGTGGAAAACTTTTATTTTTCTCCTTAGCATCTAAACTCCACATGGAGAAGGAAAATAGACAAGCAGACAGAACTCATTCTTAGGCTGAAAAAAAAATATTTTTAAGAAAGAAAAACCCAGATTCATAAATTATGGTAAAGCAGTTTCAAGTCTTACCATGGTAAAATATCATCATTTTTATGTAAAAAACGTGTAGTTATTTTTTCACTTTTAAAAGAAACAACATTGAAAATAAGGTCAGATTTTGCTTTTTTTTTCTTATTTATACACTATTCTTATCTGAGATCCATCAGGTTTTTATACGGGGGACTTAATGAACTTCCAGACACTGCATTTTTGATTGTCTCTATAATCATAAGTAATTTAGTTAATATCAAATGGTAAAACCAAAACTCTTTTGATAAAAATCTCTTTTAGTTTTAATTTATTAAAAATGGGGTGATATTTTTTCCAGTGGAATATATATCCTCCTCTAACATGACAAGTTCATGGAAAACTCAGACTTGCTGCAAGTCTGTTGAAGCACAATTTCTTTGCTACCAACTCTAGGCACAGCCACAGTGACATGTCTGCTGTGTAGGAGAAGAAACCAGGCTTTTAACTGGAATGCTTCAATTAAAGTTATATAGCACCAAACTACTGTAAAACCACCAATGATTTTAATTGATATCTAATTATACATATAAAAGGGAGTAAGTTTATATCCTTCTACAATATTGTAGAAATTTTGAATTTTTACAACTTTGCCCTTTCAATTCTAAAAGCACGAATATAACATTATTAAGATTACTGAAAATGGCTATAGTTCTTATTAAATCATTCCCAAATCTATCTGATCTACATTTTATAATTCACTAAGCCTCTGAATGTAAACAAATTTCTAAGAAAATAGAAAAAAGCATATCAACAGAAAGCTCACAAGAGTTAAATAACATAGGGCAAAACACTTATTTCTCTTTGTCTTCTTTTTCTTTATTCTTATTTGCACTCATTTGATCTGTCAAAGCCCAGGAAAACCCCTCACCATGTGAAAATGTGCCCAGTGGCAGGGACTCCACTGCTCTCTAACAAGCTAACTAGTCAACCAACAGCCAAGGTCAAAGATTGGCAGGGGGTGGTGGTGTCTTTGTCCTTGTCACAGGTGAAAGACATATTACAACATACTCAAGCACCATTATTCCAACAAATCTTTCTGACCCAGAGAGCTGTCAGAAATAAAGGAGGACAAAAATAATCCATTATGGATTGCTGGTAATTAGGAGGAGGAGATGAGCAGTTTGGTGAAGACAGGATGGAATAACAGAATTGAGCAGAGCATGCAGGCTTACTGGAAGACTTGCTTGTAAGGGAATCCTGGTGGGGTAAACTTTGGTACCAAACCAGTTGAAGGGTATTGCTAAACTAAAATTCCAAATGGACTGTGTTGTGTAATGCCAGCAGAGCGTACGGTGTGTCTGCAAGGAGTGCTGCTAAATCAGATTAGAATGGGAAGCTTGATTGATCCAATTTCTCACAGACTGTTTTCATTACAGGACTAATATTTCTGAACCTTAATATGTGGCATGACCATATAGAGGATTGGTGACAAATCCACAGTTTTGGTCCTGTCTGATCCAGCCAAAATCACATATTAAAAGCTAATATTAGGATTTGTACCAGGGATAGGTCTTGAGAAAAAAATTTTGGGAGAATTCAATATGTGGCTTCTACTTGTAAAAAAGACTAGAGTTTGATTTTAAAGCCAAGATCTGCCAAGATCTTCTTTTTTTGGTGGTTCCAAGCATATTTTATATTCTCTTTTTTACCCATGCTGCACTTCCCCACGTTTAACATCGCAAATTTCACACATCTATAAAGTCATGCAGATGAAGTATTTTACCTTTGCCTGCACCTACATCAGGTGGAAGAATACCAGCTTTAATGAAGGGAAACAGAAATAGGACACTATATAGTTAGATGTAACACACCCATGAGCATGTATAGTGATACAAAAACAGTCATTAAAATGCTAAAGCATGCAAGAAGGAAGTGCACCACATCAACTACAGGGGACAAAGATATGTTGGTGTCCCCAAACTTACCCACTATTCAAATTCACATATTACTTAAAGTGCATTATACATACTTGTCTGTTATCTAAGAAGGCTTAGGACATTGCAAACCAATTTTTGAACAGAAATGTCAATTTCTTAATGCTAGCAAAAATCACCAAATGAATAATCCTTAAGCAGTTCTACAATTTAGAGACATGCAAAACCACAAAATCTTTTACAATATTTTTGGTTATTTTCATTGAATCTAAAATTTTCAGAATAATTTTTAAAATATTAAAGGAAGTGTTAATTCCTTTTCTAAATACTTTAATAGGGCTATTTTGTTTTCTCTACCAGATGACATACCAAAATACAAAGTCCCTTGCTCAAATACAAAATAAATGCACTATTTAATACCTGTTTTGATTTCCTTGCTAGAAAACCTGAAGCAATATGTGGACTAGCAAGTTATGGCTAGTGAGTTAGAAAAAGAATTAGAATTACATATATTTATGAGTATAAAAGTGTGCTATCTATTTATGCATATATATATATATGTGTATTATATATATGTGTATGGGTGTGTGTATATAAAGCTGTACATAGGAAAAGATGTTGCCTTGGACTTCAAGTTCAAACATGCACATATTGTAATTTCTCACTCTCACCTCAATATTTTAATATAAATTTAAAATTTCACATGGGCTTGAAAAACAAATACCAAATAGACATTCCAATGTGAACTAACTGATTTAATATGGGAATGAGAAATTACATATAAGCGTTTTTGTTAATTGTGTAAGATGGATACTCCATAGCAGAAAGGAAAGAGAAAGCATAAACTTAAGTAAAAGATTTTCATTCCATACTTATATTTATATGGATTTTATACATACCCATCTTACCTTCATCCACAGTTGTTACTGCTTCCTCTGTAATTTGACTTCCTGATCCTGCTGATGTTTGTGCATAGAAATAAAACTTATATCGAGTGCTGACATTTAAGTTTTTTAAAGTCCAGCGTGTCTTGTTGGCAGGAATTTTTAAATCTACCAGAGGGCCCAATTCATGTGTGCTGTTAACTGCCAATAAGAAAGAACAAAGTGTGTTCCCCATTAATTGCTATAGGAATACTGTTATAAATAAATGTGTCAAGCAAAAATGTCAAACCTGGCTGACGCTGTCTTTTATAATCCTAACATAACTAAGTGATAACCTTTCACGGCTTCTATAACGTTATAAAAAATATAATTTTACAAATATAATTAATAATTATAATACAATACAATAAATTATAATATAATATAAAAAGGAGGAATATGTTCTCCATTGGCTTATAAACTAGGGGAATTTTATGGTTGGATCAAAATAGCATGTTTTTATCTCTGTGGTTTTGCAGGTGGAGTCTTGTGCTGTTAAATAATCTCAAACCTTTTCTTCAGCGTCCTTGTGCCCAACGAACTTATTATTTTCTAGTTTCAGATAATGCCCACCTAATTTAAGGATAGCACCCACCTACACCCTACCCTCAAAGGTCTGTATTATTCTATAGATTACTTAATTTTCAATAGCACATACACCATTTTTCTTTAAAAAGTAAGATTTGAAGTTATTTCTGGAATAACAGCTTGTATTTTAAAATAACAGTTAAGCTTTTTTTAAAACCACATTTTCCCTTCCCCTCCTGCCAATAACTTACTTGGCTGATATTTTAAGGTATACTCGGTCAAAATGCCATTCGGGTGGCTTGGTGGATCCCATTCCAAAGTGAGAGAATCAAGTGTAGGATTAACAATCTTCAAAGATGAGGGAGCACTGGGGACTTATAATGAGAGCATACAGTCAACACAAAGGCTTTTAAATGTTTCAAAATGTATGCAAATGACATATTTCACCACATTCATTCAATTCATCAAGGTTTTGGTTTTAGGTAACTTGTTACTGATTCGGCCGAAAATACATTAATACAAACTTGTGACAGGTACCCATTTAGTTGTTAGTCTTCTTTTTCTCTTACCATTTCCATTTAGATTCATTAAAACCACCCTCTCAAAATGTATAATGACTTTGCCTTTGGATGGACCCAAACCAAATATTTTTAAAGGAGATGATACTTACTTGATTCATGAATGGTGTTTTCATAAAAACAAACTAGTTACTATGTGAAACTATTCTAACTGGACCTTTGAGTGGAAGCAACTGTGTTCTTGGCCATTAAGCACAGTTTTTCCCAACAAACCAGGTGTCTCCAAACAGTCAGAACACCCTGCCTGCTGGGTTTTGGGCATGGACCGGCCTGCCCAGGTGCAGAGTCGTGCTAGTCCCGAGAGCTGACAGCCACCAGGACCTGATTGTGAGGGACAAGTGAGCCTGATGCTGCTGCATCCCTGGCTCGGGGACGGCCTGAGGGGTGTCAGGTTCTCTGTGGCAGAGGCTGGCAAATTACCAGAGGAAATGTGCCTTGTTTTCTTTTATCTCCTCATGAGGATGATGCTGGTGGCAGCTCTCCCTCATGGTGTCTACCTCCCCTACCATATTCCCTAGACGCCCATTAATGGCACCTCTGTCTCTCCTGTCACTCTAGCCAGAAACCAGGGAGTCAACCTGAACTGCTCCCTCTGCCTCATTTCCACCATCTGCTGGGACACTAAATCCTGTCAACTCCAACTCATTAACCTCAACCACACCCGTTTCTTCTTTGCCTCCTCCCCACTTCAGACCCTCGATGGTTCTAAGCTTCCCCAACCCAATAAGTAGTTCTTAACTTTTAGGGATCATGGACCCCCTTGAGAATCTGATTGCAGCCATAAACTCTTCCTTGAAAAATACACACACATTTTGCATACAATTTTAGGCTGGATCATGGAGCCCCTTAAACCCATTCATTGACTACTCCCCCTCAAGGGACTATAGTCTCAGGTGAAGAGCCTCTGTGTTCGTATCCACAGAATCCAAGACCATCCATGAGATGGGCCCTCCCCAGGTGACATTCCTCTCTTTTCTCCCCATTTCTGGCCACACAATTTGCAGTTTCCTGAAGGGGCCATGCTGTTTCCCACCTTAGTGTCTTCGGCACACTACTTCCTCTGTTCTTTATTCTTTAATCCTCTGATCATCTCTTCTGTGATGCCTTCCCCTGAACCATCTAAAGGACCAGTGTGGGGCCTCCCTAGTGAAAGCCTTGAGAGAAAGGAGCCCTGACTAAGGGGCAGTGAGCCCAAGGACAAGCAATTGTAATGGGATGGGCGTTGGGACACAGCGTGACTCTCAGAGGCTGTTGGGCAGGTGCCAACATCACAAGCCCTTCAACTAGGAGTCAGGACATGGTGTGTCTGTGAACTGCTTTCACCAAAGAGATCCAAAGCAGTTATTCATCCATTGTCACAGCTGGTTTGAAGTAAAATTTGAGATAGGTAAAGCCCATTTACGTCCCCTTTCAAATCTCTATTCTTCTGACCACATGGCCCCCTCTCTCGCTCACCCACTGGGCTCCCATGTCCCTGTGCCCACCATTCGCCTGGCTCCCCGCCCCCAGGCCAGCATGTACTTGATCCTCCCTCGCTCCCCGAGCAGCAGCCCACACTTGCAGTGACTTTTCCCTTCTCTTTCCAACCACTCTGCCAAGACCTCCAACCTTCTAACTCAGGTCAACTTTAGAAAATTATGAGAGAGCACTGAGAAAGAAGCTATAGAAATTAACTACAACATAGAGAAATGTTTTCCTTTCTGGGTGTTTTTCTTAGGTTATTCCATTTCATTCTCACACTTTTCAGATGAGGTTACTGAGGCATAAAGAAGTTATAGAACTTGCTACGAGTCAGAAAGTTAACAGATCAGATGAATGTCGAATAGCAAGATTTCAGACAGGGTGAGTAAGTGTGGAGGAAATTTTTAAGTCAAAGAAGAGGGCGTTTAGGTCAGCATTTTGTGTTCTGAAGCCTTCTACGTGCCCTTAGGACACATATGAGCTCACATTTTGCTGGCTTTGCATGTGCTGTGCTCATCTATGGGAAAATCACATTTGGCTACAGAATATAATTTATTTGGAGGCGCTTCTGTCATGCAAAGCCTCTCAAGCCATGCCAAATATTCCAGGGATCTCAGAGACATGTGCATCCCATACCTCCTTCTGGAGTATTAAAGACTTTGTCAGGGCTGGCCGGTCCCTCCCCTTTCCCATTGACCACGCGAACGTTCAGCGTGTAGTGGCTGAAGGGCTCCAGCCCAGGCAACATGCCATGAGTCTTGCTGCCTTGGAAAGTGAGGATCTTTTTTTCAATGTGACGTCTGTTTCTCTTAGATGAATTCTGTGCCTTCCAGTAGTAAATCTGAAACAGCAAGTACAAAAATCAGGGATGCACAAAGGGGCAAACACGATTCCTCATGGAATAGAGTCCCTTAGATAATGAGGGAAATTAAATTAAGACAATGTGACAAAGCTGGGCTATACTATTTTGTTGGAGGAATATAAGTGAAAAAAATGAAACAGCCTGAAACATATACAGTTCTCTCCAGAACGTGAGGTGAATGGATGACAATAGAGGGATTTAAGTTTTTTACTTGTAAAAAATATTCTAAAAAAAGTTACTGCCCAATGTTTACATACTCTTCTAGAGATAATACAAGTTCATGCACAAAACATATATCATTTCATTTAAACCTAAAAACCACAGGGTGGCTTTTATTTTTATTATTCCTATGGTACAGATGAGCCTCTGGGATACTGAGTCAGTCTCCCAAAGCCAAAGGGCTGTCAAGAGTCACAGGAGACCCTCTTGTCCAAGTTTAGAGCTTTTCCACTGAGCCAAACTCTATTACTTAATTAAAAATACTTTTTTTTTTTATTAAATTGTAGGCACAGGTTTTGGAGAGATGGATAAGAAAAGTGTTGATTAATTTTGTTAACAAATCCAGAATTGTTGTTTGTTAAGTCCTCTTAAATTCTTTTTAAGAATTTAAAGGCACTTTCAAGAGGGGTCAACATATATACAGTATCTGGCAAAAAAAAAAAAAAAAAAAGATAATGCAGTACAAAAAGTGACCTCTAGAGGGCGGGGCTAACAAATCAAGTAGTGACTGTGTGTGTGCGTGCAAAAACAGTTCTTCTCCCTATCAATCAAAAATCTCTATGAATTAGTCTTCCTGTGCCTCCCAGGATCAAAGATAACTGATGTTCATAAGAACAACCCAGTTGGGACTATACATGTATGGTCTTAAAATATAATCTGAATTATTTAAAAAATGCCTAAATTATTGTCAGGATAATTTGTGTGTTCAACATGTGGTCCATATTGCTTTAAAGCTAGATACAGTTCATTACATTGTATTTCTTCAAAAATTAATTTTCCTCATTTTGCGCATGTGTCAATTGTTTAGTTGGCAGAATGTTAGATGATCTGTGGCAAAAATGAAGAAAACATTTTTTTCTCAGTTTGGTTGTGGGGAGATTTCAAGTCAACTGTAACTGGGGTCCTTTAGATGGGGCCCTGCCTGAGGTGATAAACCAAATAAACTGGAGTTCACAAGTTCATGAGGAGATGAACCAAATAACTCCAACCTTACGCTGTGTGCGTGAAAAGTGGCATTTGTGCTGATGCCCTGGTACTAAAGAACATAGAAGGTCTCCCTTCACTTGCCCGATAGCCTTGCAGATGTCCTCGGATGCTCTTCAGAGGTACTGGGTCCCAGTGCACCTCGGCTAAGGTACTGTTCACCACATTCACACGCACATTTCCAGGAGCCACCATTGGGACTAGGGAAAGGATGAGGTTGAGGGGGGCGGTGAGTATCAATATTATTTTGAATTTCATGCAATAATGTCACGATCTCTTAATAATTTTGGCTTGAGGCATGCCCCAGCCCTAGTCTATGAATTATTAAGAATTAAAAATAGGTTTTTTTGCTATCTGTTCATTTGAGTTTGTGAGAGCATTGTTATTAAATGTAATCACCTTTAACATTCTGAACCTCTCTACCTAACATAGAAGGCTGTTTAACTTCAGAGAAGTCAAGCAAAATAATTGCTGCCTCCTTCCCTTGCAACCTGACTACCTCTGGAAATGTCCTCGGCCTGCACCTTGGTAAGTCTGTTTTGCTGGGGAAAAGTAGAAAGGAAAGAGAATCAGACACTTACGGTCTTCTCCAGAATGTCCCATGACTACAGCTGGCTCTGGAGCAAACCCCGCATCATTCAGAGCCTGAACTTTTATCAGGTATGGAACAAAAGTTGGTGTGCCTGAGACAATATATTTGGATACATTTGCCACAAACACAGACGTCCATTCATCGTCACCATCTTTCTGGCGCCAGCTAACTTTGTACTGAAGGCCTGGCCCATTGGATTCGAAACCATTCAAGGGCTATAAGAAAAGCAAAATAACGAGAGGTTATAAAACAGATTGACCGCACAACTTCTTACGGGAACAGCAAATTCAATTGCCAGACCAAAAGAAAGTGAGCACTGAAACACTAAAATACAAGCTATTAACCATTTTCTCCGGGGACTTTTTATCTTTTTTTATTTGTGATGAGATCCAAAACTTGTTTGGGATCAACATTTCAAAGGCTGCAATCTTTTTTAAAAGATTAAAATCTTTAATCTTTTCTTACTATCTTGAAGCAGTAAATACCACATAAGCCTAAACTCTAACTTCACAGCCAAGGATGGGTGACTCTTAAAACATTTCACTTACATAGATTGCTTTACATATTCCTGTTTCTGTGATAGTACATTGTTGTTCATTTTAGTTGCAGACTAAAACCTATGAACTGTTTTCCTCTTTATTAAAAAAAAAGGGTTAGTATGTCATCGTATCCTGTTTCTACATGTATGTACATAAGTATATACACTTGTATGTATATAAGTATCTAAAATAGGTTTTAAAATCACATAAGTAAATATGCATTCATTTTCCAAATCCAGAAAATACAGATAACCCTGCCCCCCTAAAAAAAGAAGTTGACTACTGGGAACAGTGTGGTGCATGTTTTCCAGGGGGTTCTTTATGCTGATGATAACACAAGCAGTAGCTAGCATTTATTGAGCGCATACATGTGTGAGGCATTGTTTGAGGTGTGTTATAATCTTTAATCTTATGAAGTTGACTCTATTATTATTCCCATCATGCCGATGCCTCATAGAGATGTTAAATAATTAGCTTACGGTCACACAATAAGTAGCAGAACTGGGATTTGTGCCCATTGATTTTGGCTCCAGAGGTGAAGTTTTTAACTACTACACAATACTGTCTCTTAAATAAAAAATAAAATCATATATATATTTTTTCCAAGAAATGAGTGAGATGGGATTTTAATGCAGATATTATTTTGAAACAACTTTTATTTACTGTAAAAAATACCAAGGAAAGTTGAAGATTTTACAGCTCACCTTCCACGTAATCACCAAATTATCAGGCTCTGATCCTAGTCCTTCCACGGCCGTGGGATTTGTATCTGGTTCTAGAAGTTAAGCAGCCACATAGGTGTAAGCTTTGGTCTTTTGCAAAGAGTGCAAAACTTTTCTAGGTCCTCTCCTGTCACGGAAGTCCTGCTTTACCTGCAGCTTTCGTCAGATACTGTTCCGACGCCTGGCTGGGCAAGCTCCTCCCGATGCCGTTCACTGCCATCACTCGGAAGGAGTAGTTCACGTAAGGAGACAGCTTCAGCTGGGCTGTAGTCTGTGTTCCAGAAACTTCAGCTTGGTAGTGCCACAGCCCTGCCTGGTGCATTGTATCTTCATATTCAATGATGAATTCTGGCCACAGCACACAGACACAACAAACACAGACAGTGAACCCGGTCCAGGGGTAGGGGGTTAGCAGTAACTAACAGGGTAACTAACAAGCCAGATATGAAATACTTTACTTCCAAGAAAAATTCCCTTAGAATATTTTGATTTCAGAGTTTCATCATTATCCTCAATATCTAAGAAACAGGGACATGTGTCAGACACCACATGAAATTAGCTCGAGGCTGTCAGTTAATACTCCTTGTAGCAAGTTCTCTCTTGAAGGTAAATCTGAGTTGTGTGTGTATATATTCGTATACATATACTATATATACATACATGCACATATAATGACATTATATATGATAACATAATATATGTTATTAATTTTATCTTCCTTGTGTACTCATTGAAAATATAAGCTCCATAAGGGCAGAGATTTTTGACTGTTTTGTTTTAGAACAATGCCTGTCACATAGTAAGCTCTCGATAAATATCTGCTGAATGAATGAGTGAATGAATGAAAAAAGTAGAAATGCTTTGAAATATAATGGTATTATTATAACAGGTAGAAAGGCTCTCCAAACATCCTAAGTAGCTAGATGTGGCCAATGCATTGCATCAGAGGGAAGACGCAGGCTGGATGAATGCGTGTTCTGATCAAGGACACTGAAAACTCAGTTGGGACAGGAGCACCACTGAAGAACACAAGATAGGAGGCTTTTGTTTAATTTTACTGGCAATATTCTGCTTTACCAGGAGGTGCCGTTATCAACACACCTGTCATTTCAGAATCATCTTAGGCAGTCATCAGAAAGGAATCTGGTCTTCTTGTCTATATAACCTTATACCTGAAAGTAATAACGTACTTCAGGCTTGTGACAAGATTGTGTCTACCTTTTATGTATCTCTTCAGTTTTATGATTAAACTTCTAAGCTTACGTATATTCTAATTTATTAAGCTCTCCCAGTATCCTTATGGCATTGTCCCTCAACTAATTTATTACCTAAGCTTATATCACCAGGGTGAGGAGCTTCATGGTTGAATGTACCACTTTGTAGCAGGATCTAATTGGGAAGAAAGAGACCTAGGTTTGAAGTTAGCAGACCTGATGTCTACACCCAGTTCTTTAAACAACTGTGGGTTTGAAAAGTCATTTTACTCACCAAGTCTCAATTTGCTAATATATAGACTGGGTATTATAGCACCTGCTCCTGCTATCCTTTTCTAGCAGAAGTTGGCAAAATGAATAACTAGACATGCTTACTGTGGTAGACATTTAAGGTGATTCTTTATGGATCTTAAACACAAACAACAGTATATTTACTTAATTAAAATATTCAGCAATTAACTAGTATCCCGTACCAGGAGCTGTAACCAGGAATAACTCCAGCTCTGAAGAGAAGAGAGCCATAAATACATAGTTTTGTTCTATCAGTAACAAAGCCAAGAATGCCAGTAAATCTCTTTGTGAGGAATTTTAGTTGCATATTGTCAGGTGCTTCAAAATGGCCATTACATTTATCAGTGACAAAGCGAATAGCACTACCTACTTGTGATAGGGCTGTTATTGTCATTGCCTGGGGTCCATGACAGCTGAACACTTTTGTCAAGTTGGTTTGTCAATTCTAAATCAAAGGGAGGATTTGGGACATCTGTAGACCAAACACATACATCACAGTTAACCATCCACCCTTGCGAAGCTTTCCTTTATTCCTGATACTATTCACAAAGGGGACATCTTAAGGACACAGCACACTTAATGATCAATGAGCATGCAACTGAAACGACATGGAAACAACTGAGGCTGCCAGGAACACATGAGCACACCCACGACAGCCCATCAATGAGTTCTGCTTGCTTGTTTCCAAATGAAACTAAATCTTTTGTGACCAAAACCAGTGAAGCAGACATACATCAACACTCTCAGTGTATGTCTTCCCATAAACATGAACAAGCACAAACATAAAAAATAATATTAGAGCTTAATTTCTAATAATGGCAAACAGAGAATAGCAAATGCTGAAAAACAAACACAGGCAAATAAAATAAATTGTCTAAGAAGATCCAAATATTCTTTCTGAAACATGCTGAATGATAGATTTTGGGGCTCCTGAAGAATATATATATATATATTTGTCTTTTTTGTGACCGCCCGTACCGCGCTCAGCCAGTGAGCGCACCGGTCATCCCTATATAGGATCCGAACCCGCGGCGGGAGCGCTGCTGCGCTCCCAGCACTGCACTCTCCCAAGTGCGCCACGGGGTCGGCCCAGAATATTTATATTTTTAAGGGAACTCTGAAATGAATGCTATGTAGATAGCACTCAGCATATGTAAGTATGTTTACTCTTAGAGGACACCAGGGTACAGACACCTCTTCGAGCAAAGGTGACCCAGAAGCATGCTTCCCTCTTCTACAGTGATCCAGAGAGTTAATGTTCCTCCTGGCCCTTGTTGACCTTGCTTCTGGGAGTAGCTCTGGCTATGGGGGGCCAGAGGTCATATAAATATACGGGCTTTTTTTTTCTTATCAGTAATGAAGCAGCAAATGTCTACAAAGGAGATAGGTCTCATATAGGATGATTAACGATATTACATAAAATCCAACTGAGATTATGTCACAAAATTAATTTTTGTATTTATGTGCTGAATAAAGATGAGGGTTCTCTAAACAAATAGATTTCTGCAAGTAATTTCTGATTTATATTCCAAACTCATAAAAGTCACCCAACAAGGATGTGCCCCTCCTTTTGGTCTTTCTTGAGTGATCGATCTTTTGTTAACACACAGTGAGGCAGTTTTCTCTCACAGAAAAGTCAAATGTTATTCTACACATCCATTTTTCTTCCTCTGTAAATTTCTTGAAAATGGAATCCCAAAATAACATTTATTTTTCCAAAATAACTTCTAATAGATTGAAGTGAAAACCTAATGTGTCAAATGATGTTACAAATGGCTTTTTCATTCTGTAAAATGTGGACGATGGTTTTTGAAAAAGCACTATGCTAGTTTACAAGGAAATTGTATCAAAGAGGGACTTATCAAATGAAATGATTTTGTAATAGCACATGAAATAAACTCAGTGAAAAATTATAGGGTAATAATGAATAAATGATTTGTTGCAGTAAATGGGCAACACAACATAACAATTGACAGCTCTTTTTATCTTAAAGAAACACAAAGATGTGACACAGAAAAGTAATTAATTTTTTTCTGCAAATTTGAAATTGTTTGACAGAGAATAGAGAAAGAAGACTCATATTAGTTTACCGTAAATGGGAGCTGGAGTTGGAGTAGGAGCTAGAAAGGACATTAATATAAAGGATTTTAATCAAAATTAGTAATGGAAAGATACAAGATAGCACAAGAAGACAAAGATTACACATAATTAAGCTTATAAAATTAAATCCTTTGTTTAACTGTGAGACACGGCATTGATCAACATGCAGTACAATTTAGGGGGGAAAAGCCTTTCAATTTTAAATAAAAGTAGATTATTTCCCCCAATTTTCTTATAAAGATATCAAGAGTGTGATAATACACCATTTTATCCTAGTGCTGCTACAGAATATATTTACATGGAAATTATCACCTCAATGGCATCTTTCTTTTTTTTTTTTTATTCCTTTTTGTCTTTTTTCGTGACCGGCAACGGATCGCAACCCTCAGTGTCGTGCCCGTACTGGGCCGGGACCGGCAACGGGATCGCAACCCTCGGTGTTGCGCCCGCACCTCGCTCAGCCAGTGAGCGGGAACCGGTCTGTATGTGGGATCCGAACCCTCGGCGGGACAAGCGGCGCACTGTAGCAGTGTGCCACCGGGCCGGCCCACAAGGGCATCTTTCAAAGAAGAAAAGCACAGGCGTTAGCCCACCCACGGGCATTAACTCACCCATGTCATAGGTGTAGAACCATAACAAGCAAACATTTAATATTTACAATTTTTCTTTCTCTTTTCAGCCTAACACAGGGAAGCCAGTTGTTACTTGTAGTTCTTACCGACCACACTCAGCACAGCACTGGCAGAAACGCTGTCTAGAGTTGTGTTGGCCACACAGGTGTAGGTCCCACCATCATCGTCACTTACATCAGCTACCACCAGCTGCTCCTTGTCAACAGTAAACCTGTGAACACAACACGTGCAGAGCAGCTGAAGTGGAGACCCTATCATTGCTTCACTGGCATGAAAGAAACTCTGAATTTGATAAGAGAGAGCTGATAAACCTTTTCAGCAAACTAGAGTGAAAATCCTATACAGTACGTATCACTTTAATGATGATTAAAGTTGGAAAACAATTTGAATGAATTAGAATCTTGGGTTAGAAGGGATATTAAGTCATCTGGCACAGTGGTTTTCAGCCTGTTCTCTAGAGTCTTGAGGGGCATCCAGAGGTGGGGTGGGGGGCAGCTCCATGAGAGGGCTTTACTAAGGCTTTACCTGCTAAGAAACACTTGAAAGTCATTCATTTGGTTCAATTTCTATCAAAGCATATATTTTAAAATAATTTCTTATCTAATGCGGAAATTTCATGTCATTTTTGCCACATGCATAAACTCTCATAGGAGAAGGTAAATGCCAAGATTAATAATCACTAGAAATAGGAAGATTTAGATCAGCGATCTCCACTAAGGGATTTCTAGAAGTTACTTGCAGGCATGAACAATTACTCAGGGGTCAAAAATCAAGGTGTATAGGATTCATGTATAATTTTAATGAAGCTGCCTAAATCATAAACTGTCTTCTCAGGGAACTTCCAAGTTAAAGCTTTGCCAACTTAACCTGAGGGTCATTTCTTCATACTTCATTTTCATCTTTCTCAACTCTGATTCCACAAATAAAACTGACCAGCTGAGGTGTAGAACTAGATGGAAACTCCAGGCATATAGAGGAGTTCTTTTGGGACCATTAACAGCAATAGGGCAACATTTAGGCACTACAGGTTTAGGTGAGCTGCAAGTGAACCACAGAAACTATTTCCACCAGAATACAGCATCCCCTCTAATAGGGGGTGATGCCTGCAGCCTTTGTGACTGCTCACATTCACATACTCCTCTGTTCGTATTCACTGTGTCCAATTGAGGGCCTCAACTGGAAAATGGTGTGACCTTCCTTCCATTCCAAGCCAAAGGACTGAAACATGCTCAGGCCGTTTTAAATGCTTTCCCTGTTTTTGTTTTTCCTTCCCCTTCCGCAGGCTTTAGGTAGAGTCAAAAAAGAATACTCCCTATCCAAATAAAAACTAGTGTCTTTTAAAATAATGACAAAAATTCAGGCACATTCTGGTGATTAAAAAGATCATATTTCTGCTTATTTGTAGAATGGTAATGAAAACATCTGTTGAGACTTCACAGTTCAAAGTACAAAACAGTGGACGCTGTCCAAGGCTTGAAGGGTTTTTTCCCATCCCGAATTACAAAGGAGACCAACACACAAAGATAGACAAACACTTTCTGGGTCTTATTTCAATCATGTGATGCCTTTTTAGGTCCAAATATTTTACAGTAGGGACAAAATGCATATCTCTATATATCTAAATGCATATCTTTTTGGAAGCTAAAAACATCACCATTAAGTCACTGTACAGCAAACCTCTGGTTCATGAGCAGTTTAAAGAGAGAATGAAGAGAAAAGAAAGAAATAATCTTCAATTACCTTTCATCACTGGGCAGCTCACCATTGTCCTTCAGCCACATGACAGTGGGGACTAAGGTCTGATCATGTTTTACTTTGCATTCAAAGGACACTGTGCTCCCTCTTTGCACAATTGCATATTCAGGCTGTTTAATGATCCTAGTTGGATCTGAAATTTAAAGTCATTGTTATCGAAGATTTTGCTCAAAGTCAAATAATACTTGAAAAAAATCTGTTACCTCTGCCTTACCTTTGATTTCTAAGTGAACATCATTCTTTGCCATCCCTAATTTATTCCTTGCAACACATGTATAAGTTCCTGTACTGTCCTTTTGGGCCACAGGAATTTCCAAAGTTCCATTTTCATGTAAAACATAAATATCTTCATGAAGAGCACTTCCTTTAGCTCCTTTAAACCTTCATGATAAAAGTATCACAATGAGAATAAAAATGCATCATAATTTGAAGCCAGACAGAAAACGTCACGTTCAATGTCAACACAACCTTGGTCTGCATTAAAGCATCAAGTTCTGAGACATTTAGAATTTGCACAAGCACCCTGGATGCTTGTATGTCAGTGGGGTAAATGTAAAGATGAGACATAAAACTGGAAAATTCAACAACAAATGATGTTTGTAGAAACAGGCTGACAATAATTAATATTTAAATTGTAATTTTTGTTATGTGAGATCCATAATTTAATAAACACATTATTACTTATCTTATCTCTAAATAGGTGATAAAATTGGCAAAAGAAAGACTGCTCTTTTTGACATTTCCCCCCAACTCTGATGTATTTGTAACTCTATCTGCAGGTTATAATTCTAAAAGGATTTTGATTTCAAGGCTACGAGGATTGTACTTTTGAAAGTATACATAGGAAGATATTCAAGGGAGAAAAAAAGGCATGTGTGTCAGGTAGGAGAAGTGAAGAAGGAAAAAAGGGGTTTGGCAAAGTCAATCTATTGTCTAAGTGTTAATCCCCGCGGCTTTATGAGAAAATCATCTGCATGAGCATCCATGTTTCTCTTCTCTGTGGTTAAGGTGGGGGCCTGGGGAGATTTTATTTTAATCCTAAATCTGCTTTTCTTTTCACCTCAGTAGTTGGTGCCCAACACAGCATCTGGGATCTGACAGATGATCAATAAATGAATGTTCTATTTCCTTTACTCATTCTTTCTGAGCTGTTGCCTATCCTAGCCTTCTTTCTTCTGGCTCATGCTAAAGTCAGCAATCAGCAGGAGGTAGAGGACTTCTTTCAGGTGTGGTACATGAAAAGGATGGTCTGAAGGGGACAGTGAAAGGACACGGGAGCGATGCTGGATTTGAGCCAGGAAGATCTGGTGGGAGGGGTAATGAAGGGAAACACTGGTTTAACAAATTCTGGTTTTAGCTTATAGATCCTCTCCCCCACCCCACATGATATCTTATTATCACAGAATGCCCCCCAGCCAGTCCCTCCAGCCATTATTCACAAAGCCCCAGGTGATGTCCATGGCATCATAAAATACAGCAGCCTTAAATTTTAAAAAAATCATTTACATGGGCTGGCCAGTTAGCTCAGCTGGTTAGAGTGCGGTATTATAACAGCAAGGTCAAGGGTTTGAAACCCCATAGTGGTCAGCAGCCTCCCCCCAAAATAAAATCATTTTATAAGCTTTGTGGTTGATAGAGTGTGCTGGAAATGTATGTATGTAGAGATTATACATATGAAAGTAATTATCACAGACAGAGCAGGCAGTTAATAAATATTTGTGAATGAATGCATTTAATAATTAATAGTACGATGAATTGTATACTGCCTTTCCCGTTTGTTCTTTGACTAAAACTCAACACATTTACAAATGTGAAGGTTTTAGCAAATGTAAGGATTAAAAAGCAAAGAGGGCCATTACTTACCACTCAATGGTAGGTAGAGGAGACCCAAAGAAGGCGCAATCTAGTAAAGCAGGCCTGTTTGCAATGACTTGGTAGAGTGTGTTTGCAGATGTAAGAATTCGTGGTGGCTCAGCTAAAAACATTTTAAAAAGGTAAAGTAAATGTTAGAATACATTTTAGGCCCACAGTATATTTATTGCATTTTGTTTTAAGGTCATTAAAGGTCATGGTAAAGCACAACCAACATATCTCTCTTTTTATGTTCCCTATCAGACATGACACTCCGGGTCACTGAAGGTGGAAAAATATAAATTTCCTCCCTCTACTTTATATGCCCACATCTTACTCAGGCATTATTTTAATTATTGATTTACTTATCTGTATCTCCTACCATACTGTGAGTCCCTTCTGGCCAGGGAATGGAAATTTTTATTGTTTTATCCCAGTACAGTATCTGGCACAAACGTAACGGCCAGGTATATTCTCACTGAAAGACTGACCCATTTCAACCCCAGTAGGTGGGAATGGTGGGAAACCCATAAGCTGGCATTAAAAAAGCAGAGTGATGACCAAAAAATGGAACCCAGGCAACGAAGGCAAAAATAGACAAATAGGATTACATCAAACTAAAAAGCTTCTACACAGCCAAAGAAGGAATCTACAGAGTGAAGAGACAACATACAGAATGAGAGAAAATATTAGCAAACCATATATCTGATAATGGGTTGATAGCCAAAATATATAAGAAATTCAAATAACTCAATAATAAGAAAACAAATAATCCAATTAGAAAATGGGCAAAGGACCTGAATAGACATCTCTCCAAAGAGGACATACAGATGGCCAATAGATATATGAAAAATGCTCAACATCACTAACCATCAGAAAAATGAAAATTAAAACCACAATGAAATATTACCTCACACCTGTTAGAACGGCTATTACTAAAAAGACAAAAGATAAGTGTTGGACAGGATGTGGATGAAAAAGGAACACCTGTACACTGTTGGTGGGAATATAAATTAGTATAGCCATTATGGAAAACAGTATGAAGATTCCTCAAAAAACTAAGAACAAAACTACCACAGGATCCTGCAATCCTACTACTAGGTATGTATCCAAAGGAAATGAAATCAGAATGTTGAGATATCCATATTGCCATATCTATTGCAGCATTCTTCAATAGCCAAGATATGGAATCAACATGTGTCCATTAATGAATGAATGGATAAAGAAAATTTGGCATTTGTATACAATGGAATACTCTTCAGCCTTAAAAAAGAAGGAAATCCTGTCATTTGCAACGACATGGATGAACCTGAAGGACATTATGTTGAGTAAAAGAAGCCAGACAGAAAGACAAGTAATGCATGATCTCACTTATATGTAGAATCTAAAAAAGTTGAACGTGTAGAAGTAGAGAGTGATAAATGGAACCAGAAGTCAAAACTGCTTCCTCACCATCCACCAATATCTTAAGGGCTTAGCTCTTCATGTGATTAGTGACCTTGATTTCAATCATGAAGGAAAAAATATCAAGTATTGGTTGGCTTCCTGATGTTAATTTTGTTTGGAAAGGGAGCATACTAACCTAAAAGAGTTGGAGTATAATTCCTGGCACTGTGAAAACTATTCTCACATAAATTTTAACAAATGTGGTATTTTGGTAGTTTTGTCCAATGTGAGAAATACAATGTTCCCATAAACCAAGCATTTCAGAATATGTTTGAGTATGTCATAGTTTTCTAAACATACTTTTAAGAATTAAATAAATGCACATCTGTGACTTGAATAAAGGCCAAGCATTATGATTAATGGCTTATTTTTGAAAAATCAGAATCATAAAATTATTATTTATCTTGTCAGTTTCTAAGGATGGAAGAGCAGAAACATGCAGTTACTAATAGCAGACAAATTGAGGGGTTTGACTCTTAGTCTAACCATCTGTGAATGGAAAACCCAGACCATTCGATTATTTCAACAGTGAAAATTTGCCATTATAAAAACTGTGTTAAGAAAGAGCATTAAGACCAGACTGTAATATCCTACAGGGCAAGGTCTGTATCTTATCCATCTCTGTATATCCCTTACAGTGCCAAGTATTGTACATTGTACATAGTAGATACTCAATATATTTTTTGCTGAATGGATAGAAAATAAGAGTAGTCATTAAGTTAATTTGCCACGTCTTTAATAAAGGGAGAGCTTACCCAGCACATTTACAAATGCATTTGCCAGCAAATATCCATATTCATTAGAGGCATTGCACTGATATACCGCACTTGATCTTTCTTGAACATTTGAAAAAATAATGGTATCACCATCTATTTTCCTGCTGGGGTCATCCGGGGCAACTGTTTGGGTATAAAAATAGAAAGTATGTATTTATTCCTCTTTGCTCAAAAGATGTATATTAAACTTGTAAAGCTTAAAGTCCACATTATAGTAAGTAGAATAGAAATACAGACTGATCTAGGTATATGCAGCAAGAAGAAGACTAGAATCCAGGCAGAAGCCATAATTTTTCCCTCTTCAGAATTTAATTCTCATATATCAGCATGGACATAAGCTCAATATTCATTTGGTCTTAAGTGGATGGATTCTATCATATTGAATATTAGTTTGAGAGAGGCAGAGAAAAAAATCCCACAAGTTTAGGTGAAAATGGCACCACAAATTCAGGAAAACATTGCCTTGCTCACAAAGAGACTGTGATTATTTATGAGGAGGCAAGTTAATTATCAAGAGGAGATAGTGAAAGCTAGCTAACAAATATAGAAACACTCTAGCTCGTCCAAACCCGTCCCTTTCAAGAGCCTCTTCTTTAAACAAATAGACAAATAAATAAATAAATAAATAAGTATAGAAATAAATACAGTGCTAATAATCAAATGTGAAAATATTTAGTATTTTGCTTTGGAAATTTCTGAGGCTAAAGTAGAAATAAACTGTGTATAATTCCTCTTAAAGACAGTGTTTTCAGCTAAATCTCTTAAGTATTTAAAGAAATATTAAGACCAGGATTGATCCTTACTGAAGTGGAATAGAACTGGCTGGGTAACATAATATGTGAGAATTTAGTCCAGGGCATGCTCAACAAGTTAGAACTGCTATGCTATTGGAGATGAATTCCTTTTTGTGAATGCTAAACCTTAGTCTGTGACCTTACATTGTTATAAACATACACTAAAAGGAGTTAGGTCTCTGTCTCAGCATGCTGATCAAAATCAAAACAAAATCACAGCACCCTTTCTCTTAAATTGCTCTTGCAACTTGAGCCAGTTAAGAAGACTTTACTTTCTTTCATTCTAAACATCATTTCTTTTTCTTTGTTGATAGGAAAGGAATGTGCCTCTAAGACATTTATCACTGCATTTAGAGTCCTTTATCACTTTAAAATAAAAAATATTTGGTTAATATGTGGCTTATTATCCCACTTTGACAAAAGTAAACCAAACTATAGTTATTAAAAAAAAAACTCTATAGTTATTCATCCTTGTTTTATTTTGGATGCTCAAAGCATTTTGCTTACTCATTCTGTAAGTTTTCTACTGTTGATGTAACAAATTACCACAAATTTTGTGGTTTAAAACAACACAAATTTACTATCATTCAGTTCTGTAGATTAGCAGTCTGACATGGGTCTCATTGAGCTAAAATCAAGATACCTGCAGGACTGTGTTCCTTTCTGAAGGTTTAGGGAGAATCCATCTCCTTGCCTTTTCCAGCTTCCGGAGGCTGCCCACATTCCTTGGCCCATGGTCCCCTTCTGCCATTTTCAAAGCTATCAGTGTTGCATCTCTCTGATCATTGTTCCATAGTCACATTTCTCTCTGACTACAGCCAGCACAGGCATTCCACTTTTGAGGACTTGTGTGATTAAACTGGGCCCAAACCAGATAATCTCCCTATCTCAAGGCCCTTAACATTAATCGCATGTGCAAAGTCCCTTTTGCCATATAAGACAATGTATTCACAGTTTCCAGGGATTAGGATGCAAACATTTTTGGGGGGAGGAGCGACATTATTCTGTCTACCACACACTCTATCAAATTTATGGCCTAAAAGTTCTTTCAGATGTTTCAGACCAGAATATTCCAAAAATGTGCCATAAATTGAAGCTTAGAACAAGTTTTTACCATTCAAGAATTATTAAAACTTCCACTTAAGAGCTACTCCTCATGGGCTGATTAAAGCCTTCATTCCTGAGCAGGCATAATAGTCATTCTTAAAAAAGTAGTTGTTGAATGCTCTGATCACAATCAACAGCTAACTTATGAAATCATCTTAGATACTCCAGGCTGTTCAACTTGTTATGGAGTGTGCCGAGATAATTTAAATTGGCTTCTTAGCTCACATTTGCTGTTTATGACTCTAATAATTTCAAAATTGCCTTAAGAAACATGTTCTTCCATCCTGAAGACAAATACAAGTCATAATTCCTTCGACAGGGTATAGATTTCATTAATAGATGATGGCAGAGGACAGAAATGTTACACTTGCCTAGGAAGTGAACTATAGCTGCGGCAGACACCCATGGACCTGAGCATGCAGTGCACCTTGGGGTGGCACACGTTCCTTGTCCCAGATCCTGAGTCCTGTGTCACTGGGGCCCTTCTGATTCACATGCTCTCAGTGATGTCCATCAACTGCCTCAGCAAGGCATGCTGTGATATAGAGCAGCATTTCTCCCTTTCGTGGTCAATTATTCTTAGCGCTTTTGGACACAGCACTTGGGCACTCAGTGTTGGGCTCCTCAGGGGACTCTCGATGCCCACCATGTGCCCACCCAGACTGCACCTCTGTGGATATGCCAGGCAGTGGAGCACAGTGCCTGGGTATTTTAGACTGTGATGAAGCACAGGCAGAGCTCTTGGCTGAATCTCTCTGGATGGGTGGCAGACTGTGTGAGAAGAGCTCCTCGAATTCCTTGAGCATATTGAGCTCTTAAAAGTTACACCACTATGTGACATTTAATGGCTATAGATTTACAGTTTTTGCAAGATGAAAAATTTCTGGAGATCTGTGGCACGATGATGTGCAAGTAGAGAGTCACTGATCACAAATATAAACCATATAAAAAAGCTTTTCTGTAGCTCACAATTGCATTTTTCTGTGCTATCAACTCTTTGGGAAGATATTCTTTACCTGAAAGGCATCCGACTGTATCTGCCTTATTTATGCTAAATGGAGCAGTCTTTAAATATTTATTTTTGGCAAGGTATTTAGGAATAAAATAAACCCTTTAGGTCAGAGTAATGAGTAAGCAGATCTCACTCTATGGGGGCTTGGGCTACATTTTCCTTAAGCATTTATTAGAGAAATACAAACAAATCCAGGAACTGTCATGGTGACATATGGAAGCTCAGTTGGTAGCTGGATACAGAATGAAATCGCTAGTGCAGAGACATTTGAAGTCTTTGGACATTAAGTGTTGGCTATTGAGAGGGAGTAACTCTCTAGCATGCAAATCCAAATCATCCAAAGGAATAATAATTAATTCTGGGAATAACCAACTCCATTTGCTGTAAAAAGAAGAAAGAAACACTGGAGAAAGAAACATTTCTTTTTTTTGGTGGCTGGCTGGTACAGGGATATGAACCTTTGAACTTGGTGTTATAACACTGAGCTCTAGCCAAATGGGCTAACCTGCCAACCCTGGAGAAAGAAATTTAAGAGCATATTATCACCACATATAACTTAAAGCCCCCAAAGTAAGGTCCAGAACGGGGGTGATAGTCTTTAGAAAATGATTTCTGTTAAACTGACTCTCCTGACATGGCTGGTTAAAACCATAAATGCTTCCAACATTTAGATAATGAGAATAATAATAATAATAATGCCGCCTTACCATGTATACAGTACCACCAAACTTTAAAGTGTTTTTACATTTATTGAATAATTTTATTTTAAAAACAACTTTATAAAATAGGTTAACCAGATGATATTACATGAACTTTGGAGATGAGAATCTACAGACAGTAGCATTTAATAGTTTGTTTATTCTCAAGTTTTTTGGGTAGGGGATGATCAAAGATCTGCACATGTTAAAACTCTCTTGCCTCCAGGAACAGAGACAGGAATCACAGTGGCCATGGCCTTGGCCTTGGGGACTATGATCAGGATAGCGTGGGTTCTCCAGTGGAGAAGACAGAGAGGTGGAAGGAGGAACTTATGGACACCTATCTACGGCTGACTGTGAAATCCTGAAAGGTGAATTCCTGGGGAGAGTTGGGAAATGCTTTGCCCCATCCTGCTGACAGCAAGTTCATTTTCTTCCTGGTCCTGGGTTCTACCTTATACTCTCCCAGACACTGCAGGTCACACAATAAAATCTAAGTCCTCTTTTGGTGCCAGCTCTCTGCGGCTGTGTTCTTCTTCCTGACTTCTGGAGATTGCTTTACAAATATTTTAGGTGGTTTTGGGCAAATTCCTTATTTAATACAGCCTGCTTTTTGCTTCAGGGAAAATTAAAAGTACTCTGGCCAGTCCTAAGGAAGGGTGCAGGGAGTGGGGAGAGGTGGAAGTGGTGTAGGGGGAGCCGGCAAAATTTAGAAGAAATTGTGATAGGAGCCCAGAGCCTTTTGGAGTTAATTCCTCCATTGTTGTAAAACAGTAGGATCTATATCTAAAATGTACAAATCAATAACATCGTATGTTGCTAACAAAACCCAGGTCTTACCCTTCCCTCTTCCTGCTTTGACAGTATTTGTGTGCACTCAGCAGCCAGGGTCTGCAGAGGTGGGAGAAGACGGTGTCCTCAGGTGATTGTCCCTACGCAGGGAGTAGAGAGGCTGTGTATCTGGCAGTACGGCATGGGAGACGAACTTCACGCACCTGATGGGGATGCTGTACAGCTCCCTGCATGTACTACAGAGGCACAGCTGTTGCCAAGCCCCTCACCCACAGCAGCTGGTCCACCCCCAGTTTCTGCAGTCTCTTGGGTGAAAAGTGTCAGCAAGCAGCAAGTCAGCTCATGCTCCCAGCTAACTTCTGGGGTCCACACCAGGCCCCCACGAAGGTTAGGAATTCTAACCATGCTGATGCAGTTCCACTGTATACCGTGGCAGCTTTTGCTCTGGGTTCCTACCCTGGCCCCTCTGCATCTCTCTGCCTTCCTTCCCCTGTGCGCCAGCACTGCTGGGTACATCTGTGGGGTGCACAACTCAAAAACTGCAGACAAGAAACAAGCACCGGTCACCTATTTCCAGAATGGTTCCCAAACCTCAATAGGCCATTCTGTTTCTAAATTCATAGGGAAGCTGCCATGCAGAGTGGAAAGCAGAGAGGCATAAGTCTCCTTTAATGATTGTTTTGAGAATTTTCTTCCTTATTTACTCCTTATTTTTGATCAGAGGAAGTCAACACGCAGTGGGGGCACGTACAGTTTCCTTTGAACTTGGCTGTTTAAGACGTAGTGTCTGCCCAAGAGGCCACTCAGCAGAAGCTATAGGTGGACCAGCTGCTGAAGAGCAGGGGCGGGAGCTGTGCCTTTGCAGTACCAGTGCACAGCAAGCCGTGCGAGGTCCCGGCCAGCCCCATCTCCTTTCAGTTATGACATGTCCAAACAGTAATCCACACACCTTCAGCTTGGCCACCAGATGCGGAGAAAGTCCCCTCTCAGGGAAGCTCCGCAACCCCTGGTGGACATGGGCCCCTTGCTTTGCTACCATGCCATCTCCTGTTCCTCTCCTTGCCTGTCCACAGAGTGACTGCTCTAAGGCACACCAGAGGTGGAAGGACCCTGGATCTGCAGGAGCTGCAGAATCCAATCATAGCTGCTCAGCCTTTTTTCTACCCTGTGGGGACTTAATACTTTTGGCATGGAAGAAATGAACTGATTTGGAATCTGATTTGACAGATTTTTGTCTTAACTCTTTCTGCTCTGAACCCAAATAGATGATTTAGGGATACAGTAGAAAGGCCTAACTTGTCTCTGGGACCACGGCCCCTCTGTACCCAAAGCAGGCCTTTTGCAGTTGATCTTTCCCCCAAAAAGTTCGTTTAAAAGAGGAATGTCTATAAATGTATTTTCAAAGCTCTTAATATAACTAGCGTTACAAGGTTCCCTCAGAGGCACTACCTACCCTGGTGCTATTGTGTGAATATTTATGTCTCTCTGAAATTCATATGTTGAAAACTAATCCCCAAGGCAATGGTTTTAGGAGGTGGGGACTTTGGGAGATGATTAGGTCATGAGGGCTCCACACTTATGAAAGGGACTAGTGCCCTTATAAAGGACTTGAGAGAGCCTGTTTACCTCTTCTACCACATGAGGACATATAGAAGGTGACATTTATGAGGAACGGGCCCTCACCAGACACTGAATCTGCTGGTGCCTTGATCTTGGTCTTCCCAGCCTCCAGAACTGTGAGCAATAAATGTCTGTTTATAAAATACCTAGTCTAAGGCATTTTGTTATAGCAGCAGGAATGGACTGACAGAGCTGGTTTGGAAGGACCACAAGCTGAGCAAATCAGAAGGAAAGATCGGCCTCATCATTTAATCTCCCCTTGCTGGTGATCCATGTCTCACCCATCCACGTCTCAGTGTTCCCTGCCCAGGATTGCATCTGGCTGCTGAGCTCAAGGTTTTATCTCTTTGACATTCCCTGGCTTCCCTGTTTCCCTGGCTGCATGGCTAGACGGATGGTCCCATCCATTTGTCAGTTCTGCTGAGTCTAGATCTCAGGAACACATTTAACCTTCCATAAATCAACACAGAACTTCTGAGCTGCATGCAAAACACGGTGTGAGAGTGCTGAGCATGCTCCATTATTTATTGCCATTCTGTATGCATCCCTGAGAAAACCATATATTGTACCATATAACTTATTTTCCAATTCTGGGCTTTCTTCCACATTTTCTCTGTTTTCACTCATATTCCCCTGAGAGTGGCAACAGCTCCCTGATGCACAACTACGAAGTACTCCTTGCAGGCTTTCCTGATCCTGATCATGGTTAAAATTGGGAATAGAATACCCAAATCCCATTTGTTGGCCCTGAATTACTTTTTAATCACCATTTGTTCGCTGTTGGGATGTAGATATGCTTGGAAAAGATACTGCAATTAGAGCCTATCGAGGAAACTTACTTTCTACTGGGACTCCATTTGTTAACCAGCTAATTCTGGGTTTGGGGTTGCCATTAGCTCTGCAGATCAGGGTCCCATCCTCTCCTGGGGACAGCACAAGATTCTGAGGTGCCATGATCCAGTACGGAGCCGCTTTGTTGAAGGAGAAATAAAAGACCAAAAATCTGAATCAAATAAGAATTTTAGCAAAAGAACATATTGAGCTATTTTAATAATAAAAATAAATATTTTTGCAAAACACTTGTTAGTCTCATTTTTTTCCAGTAAATAGATTTATAGATGATGTTTAAAAAACACTATACATTTTCAAAAGAATCTTCAGAGACTCACTGACAGATATGTATGATTTCTAGACCTGTTTGATACAAATACCATAGTCTCATTTAAAATTAAAATTAATCAGATATCAAAGAGATGACATATTTATCTAAGATTGAAGAGAAATCTATAGGTACAGGTATGGCTAAGAAACATGAATTTGAATTTTGAGCTCTGTAGGATATATATAATTATAAAAGTAGAAAACAATTTTAAAACTTCATTTTTGAAAAGTTGCAAACGTAATAGAGTGTTCCCATATATTCTTCACTCAGCTTCTTCTAATGTTAATGTGTAACATGACCATGGTACAGTCGCCAAAGCAAGAAATTAACATCAGTACAACTCTATTAACTAAAGTATACACTTCGTTAGGATTGCCCCAGTTTTTCCACTACTGTCTTATTTCTATACCAGGATCCTGTCCCAGATATCACATTGCATTTTCTTGTCATGTCTCCTTAGTCTCTTCCCATCTGACAGTTCTTGGTCTTTCCTTTCCTTGACAATTTTGGAGTATTGGTCAGTTATTTTGTAGAATGTCTTTCAACTTGGGTTTGTCTGATGTTTTCTCACAATTAGCCTGATGTTTTGGGTTTTTGAGAAGAAAACCACAGGGGTGATGGACCTCATGATTCCACCACATCAGGGAGTACATGATATCAACATGATTTATCAACATTCATCACTTGGTTAAGGTGGTATCTGCGAGGCTTCTCCACTGCAAAGTTACTATTTCCCTGCATTCCATATTGCGTTCGTTAGCAGTGAGTCACTAGGTCCATCCTTCAATTAAGGGGAGAAGCATGCTCCATCTCCCTGAAGGAGTGTTAAAAAATTTGTGGGCATATGTTAAAACTGCCCCAGTCATTAATTTTTGGTGTAGAGAAACACTTTGGAGCTATGCAAATATCCTCTTTCTCCTTAAAGTTTCACCCACTAATTTGAGCCTTCATTGGTAGATCTTGCCTACAGCAGTTACTACCGTGGGATTCTAATGGTGATTTTCTATTTCCCTCATTCCTTCTACATTTATTAATTGGAATCTGATTTAGATGCACTATAAATAGCAATGAAAAAAATAGTAACGAGAAGAGATTCACCACAACGTTAACATAAATTTACATTTATCATTACTGAAGAACATAAAGACATATTTAATTGAAGTTTCAGGGCCTCTCTTGAAGGCAAGAGGAATGCATTTTAAATGACAATGTACCTTTAACTGTGACAGAAATGGTATGATGAATGGCTCCTAATGCATTTTTTGCTATACATTGGTAATTCCCAGAATCTGCTTCTGAAACATGAATGATCTGCAAGGTTTTTTTAAAGTTCCTATAAAATGTCCGGTTGATTGGTAGTATTCCATCCTCTTTTATCCAGTAAATAATTGGAGTAGGCCTGATAGGATAAATAAATAGTGATGTTACGAAAAAAGAAATTAACCTGTGATGGATTTTGAGGGTGAATTTTCATGCAAGTTTGTAACAAGATTTTATATAAAGATCATGAGAAATAGGTAAACATTCCAACTAGCACTACACTTATATAAAAATGCTCAAAATTTTGCACTTTCACATAATCAGAAGTATACTAATTTATGACACATCACAAACTTTGACTTCGATAACGCAGTGTGAATGCTAGCATGAGATACTCTATTGAAGGGACCTAGGTATTTTCTTCAAAGTTCTGACCAATGAGGAACCCTTGGAAATTTTTATATGATGGTACTATGTCAATCAAAATAATTACCATTAAATTAATAATACTAAATTATAATTTTTCATCAGCTAGAGTTAAAAATACACAGAGAAAGAGCTCATACACATTTTTGTGCCCATGAACTTTTACACACATTTCCATATCAAGTGGAAGATATTTTCTATTTTATTTTATTTTTTTTTGTCTTTTTTCGTGACCGGCAACGGATCGCAACCCTCAGTGTCGCGCCTGCACCAGACCGGGACCGGCAACGGGATTGCAACCCTCGGTGTTGCCCCCGCTCCTCGCTCAGCCAGTGAGCGGGAACCGGTCTGTATGTGGGATCTGAACCCTCGGCGGGAGCGCTGCCGCGCTTCCCAAGCGGCGCACTGTAGCAGTGCGCCACCGGGCCGGCCCTATTTTCTATTTTATAACAGGCTATTTGATGATATGAATTAAGAAATTAGAGGAATAGCATTCTTTCCTTAATTTTATTATTAGTGATATCTAAAGATATTATTATGCCAATTGATAAGAATAAATCAAACTCATGTATTACTCACACAATTTCTCACCCAACTATGTTTCTTATTAAATCATGAAATATGGAGACAGATGAAAAGCCATAGTGGAAGATTCTCAAAGTCCCAGCCCTGTTGCTAAATTTCTCTCTTATCCTGGGCCTTAGTTTTTTTAGTTGCCTTGATGGGGATAATTATGCTTGACTTGATCTAATGACTTTAGAGGGTTTTCGCAGGGTAAAATAAAAATCCATTCTATGCAAACATTTCCCAAGCACTGAATTATCTACTGAGCACAGAACTGTGTGCTGGAAAGATAATGTTCAAAAAAGTGTGGTCCAGGCCCTCAGGAAGATCACAATACTGTATTTGTCATTAGAAATGCAGGAGGGATTAATTGATTTTTTGTGGAATTGGCTTTGGCTTGTTTACTTGAATAAAAATAACCAAGCATGTATATCTGATGGAATAGCTTCTAAAATCAAAACATTCTGTGAATATAAAAAGAGAGAGAAGATGTGAAACCATTCTGAAAAACTGAAGGACTATAAACATATGAAATCTGATAATTTATAATGTTTCCTTATAGGAGGCTAATCGGCATCTCATATAATCTGAAGATGAGAGGGGGTGGGGATAAAAGCACAACATCATAGTCTAAACATCAGAAAGCCATGAATTGCTTTGTAGGCTTATTACTCTACTGAGTAGTTGTTAAGCATCAGAAATAGTTTGATTCTATGAGACTAATACTTGTTGGTTTGTAAGTGACAGAGTCCCAATCCTGGTCTTACAACATTCCAAAGTTTTTAAAATTCTTTCAGGAGTTTTGCAAAATTTCCAAATACTGACCATATTTTAGTTTTCATAAAACATATCATTTACAGAAAAAGGAGTTACTAAATTATGAGAATGGGTACTTCTGCTCTCAAAAGGTTGAAGATTAGTAGGTTAACCACTCTCCAACATAATGATGATGAAAAATTGGAAGCTTTAAAAAAAAATTCTGGTGGAAAAGATGAATTTTTACCTTATTTAAAAAGGGGTTTTGCTAGTTTTCAGTTGCTTGGGGAACTGAATAATGTACCCTGTGATTTCCTCACTTGGCCAGCAGAGGCCTCCATGTGCCTCTTGAAGTGAAGTTACTCTTGGATTCAGGAAAGAATGTGAGACCAATGAGTTACCCAGGTCAAGGATGGCACAGATCACACCTGCGAAGGCAGAATGTTTCTAAGATTCCATTCAAGGTTTTCAGCAGATGTGCCCATGCCTCTGGTACTTGCTCTCCACCAGGCATAAGGCAGAGACCATAGAGAAACTTGTCTGTGATGAGGATCTAACATACAGTTGCTCTTGTATTTGCGTGAGGCCTCCCTGCAACTCCTGTCAAAAGCACATCAGTTCTGGGGTGGCTTCAGTTTTGAGATGTGCACATGTGAGACATTTTAGTGAATCTGGGCTTGGCTTTGTAACCTACCAATACGATGTCATGGACGGGACAGTGTGCCGTTTCAGGGGTAGGCACTAAGAGGCCCTGTGCACTTCTATTGTTAGAAGAATAAGCCAGGGTGAGACTGCTACAAGGATGTGAGAAACTCATGGTCAACAGCTCAGTTACCCCAACTAACAGCCAGGAGACCATGAGAGTTGTGAACCCACAGCTGAGCCACCAAGCAGATATGTGAACGTGTTCAGCTGAGATCAGCCAGACCTCGCCAGTTACAGCACAACTGCCTCGCAGACCTCTAGACAAAGGATTAATAATAAGTAGCTACGATTTTTAAGCCACTAAGTTTTGAGCGGGTTTGTTAAAAAATAGCAAAGTAATGCACCCTAATTGTAATCATAGCAATCATAAGGTGATTACTGATACTTATTTTAATATGAACACTATTATATTAGCAAAATATTTTAACAATACTTTGGAAACAATTACTAATTTTTTTTTTTTTTGGCAGCTTGCTGGTACAAGGATCTGAACTCTTGATCTTGGTGTTATAAAGCTGTGCTCTAACCAACCGAGCTAACAGGCCAACCCTGCTAAATTCTTCTCGATGCTTCATGGAATTAGTATGAGACAGTGGCTCTTCCTGTAACATTAACACCTGTTTAGAAATCTCCTATATTTTTATAAGAAATGTACATCAAGACAGAAAGTGTTAACTTACAGTCCTTCTGCAATACACTCTAGTGAAAGCACATTTCCTCTTAATTCCTCCTTGTTACTTGCATTGCCTTCTGGAGTTAAAAATGTTGGAGGTCTCTCTCTACTTGATTTAGCTGCAAACAAGAAAAACAATATGTGTTAAAACTTATGAATATGTATTTCTAGAAGCACAGTTCACTGTCAAAAAAGCTGCCTAAAATTCTAATTCTCTTCCAAAACCATTTAACATTGATTGTGAAATTTGTTAAACTACATGTACATACTCTCTGCCTTACAAATAGTCATCATTCACTCAGTTAACCAGGAATACAAATGATTTTGGCTGCATAAACACTAATAGTAAGGACTATTTTCTTTGTGTACATTTCCTTAATTTGGGTTAGGTTTTTTTTTTTTTTTTCCTTTTTTTTTCCTTTTTTCGTGACCGGCAACAGATCGCAACCCTCAGTGTCGCGCCCGTACCGGACTGGGACCGGCAATGGGATCGCAACCCTCGGCGTTGCGCCCGCACCTCGCTCAGCCAGTGAGCGGCAGGTCTGTATGTGGGATCCGAACCCTCGGCGGGAGTGCTGCCGCGCTCCCAAGCGGCGCACTGTAGCAGTGTGCCACCGGGCCGGCCCTTGGGTTAGGTTTTTACGAATTTTCTGTGGGTTGCAAATTTTCGAAATGTCAACACAGAGAAGAAAATCATGTTTTCAAACTACATATCCCTTAACATTTGTGCTCAGGTCAAAGTAAAAAAGTGTCTATCTTCTGGAAGATGTTAGGTTTTTCAGAAAGGTATAGCTATGGAAGAGGTATTTTGGTTTACTCTGGGGAAAACACTATAGTCAATTCCACTGATTAATCATATCAACCTCCCCTCCTCCCCAAACTGCAAGGTTTGTGGAAAACAAAACAAAACTAGAGAGTTAAAGACAGAGGTTTGGGGGCCGGTTTGGCAAATTATATGCCATCAATTAAGAATAATGGCAGAGTTAAATAAATTGAAATCGGTTTCCTCAATGAAAAAATAAAGAGGGTCCAAGTCAGAGATCTGAAGAATATGTTCACAGATCACCATCTTTTTTATGGAGATCTTTCCAAAGTGCAGCCTTATCGTCTGAAGGCCTCTCAGGAAAACTAACGTAGAAATTGTACCATCTTAAGGTCTTATAGCCCTTGTTGGTTTTCAATACTTTAAAGCATTATCTATTTGATGCTCATATAAACTGAACGAAAAGATAATACGTGAATTATCCTCATTTCTCAGAAGAAAAAAATGAATACCAGAAAAGGTATTACTTGAGAGAAATTAGTTTTACTAAAAATTTAGAGATCATAGGGGAATACTTATTCCTCTGAAAACATTTTGGGAATGGTCTTGAGGGCCATATTTTTCAGGTGTGTATTAAAATAAAATAAAATAAAGTAAAATAAAACAAAAGCAGGAGTTGTGGCATGTCTAACTTGGTCGCCAATGATACCCTAATTTTTTTTACTTCATATCTCAAGGGTGAAAAATAAATATAGCAGAAATTCTGCCTTATGGACAATTCAGGGGATCTTATATCCAGAACCCATTATTTTCATTGATAATGAGTCTATGCTTGAGAGCCATATTTCCCTTAAGTAAACCAAATTCTTTTCTACTTAAAAGAATAAAGGTTAATGCTCTATTTTAAAAATATTACTCCTACTGAAGAAAGTGACTTGGTTTTAAACAAAACTAAGAGAAACACTATCACTAATTATATTGATAATGTCATATAAAAACAGATGGGAAATGTGATGATTTAGTATGAAATCCACCTAATGTTAGTTAATGGCTTTGATGAGTCACTATGACAGTAGGTTAATGTACCCTTGCTAATCCTTATTTAGTTCATGAGAAAAGTTTATGAACAGGACAAAAAATGGAAAATATAATTCTGAACATATATAAAGATTTTTTTCTAAATCATGTGAAGTGGTTCTTTACATGAAAACAGTTACAAGTTTCATTGTTATACATACATCATGGAAAATGTTTTAGTGACATGCTTGAAAGTTTATAGCTAGATTTCATAAAAAACATACATTTACACTAGTGGTATTAAACACATAACTAGGAAATTTCATAAAGAAATAAAGTTAAGTAGCCATGGAGGTGAAGTTAGTGAACTAAATTCTACAATGAAGGAAAGAATATCAGTTACAATCACCATAAACTCACCACCATAAAACTCAGTGTCACTCAAATTAGCAGCTATAGTGTCATTCAATTCATCCACTGAAATAAACAGAATATTATGAAGAGGGTGCAAAAGTAGGGGAGAAGGGTCAAAAAATATTGGGCAACAAAAGCAAATGTATACAGCTATGTTGATCAAGTGCCCTCCCTACCAATAAAAACAGTGCTTCACATCGTACATGACTAACTCATTAATTCACTCAGCCACCCCTAACCAGTAATACATGAAAATACAACTTCAGATGCAGGACTGCTAATAAAAGGCATTGTGGGGCATAAAGCACACACAAATGCTCAGAACACAAGTGATTCAGAAGGTTACCATGAAAACAGTCATGGCAATAACAGCAAAAAAAGTAAAATACAATATTTAGGGTATGCATGCTCTTTTTTTTTTTTCCGTGTCCGGCAACGGATCACAACCCTCAGTGTTGCCCCCGTACCGGACCAGGGACCGGCAGCGGGATTGCAACCCTCGGCGTTGCCCCCGCACCTCGCTCAGCCAGTGAGCGGGAGCCGGTCTGTGTGTGGGATCCGAACCCTCGGGCGGCACACGCCGCCGCGCTTCCTAAGCGGCGCACTATCCAGTGCGCCACCTGGCCGGCCCGGGTATGCATGCTCTTTATAACACATATGCCAGCACTTTAGTGATCATTCATGGTAGATTCCTGATCAATGAATCTGTTTACTTCGAAGTCAGTAGTATTTAAAAGGTAATATATCTTGCACATATTTGTAAACATTATTGAAAGAGAGATCAGGAAGCTGAACTCTTACCTGAAATCACCTTCACAGAAATAGGTTGTTTCTGCTGTATGGTTTGAGTGTGATTAAATCTGGCATAACAGATATAATCTTCGCGGGTATCCTCTGGGAGGACATTAGAAAAATAAAGGTCTCCATTCAGACCTTGAGAAACCCTCTCACTTTGTGGAAGTCTTTGAAAGGCTGGTGAAAGGCAGAGAGAGATCCAGATCATTCCATCATAAAAGGGCCACTCTTCCAAATTAGCAAGATAGACATGTCTACTAATAGTTCTGTGAACTTCACTTGAATATACTTTTTCTCTATAAAGCTCTTTGAGTAAAAGCAAATTAACTGTTAAAAAAAATACACGATATACTAAAACTCCAACTGTATCTGCCCAACCCTAATTTCTCAGGGGTGGGGACAGAGGCAAGATTAGAGTCATACAGTGAAGTGTTTTATTAAGCAAGTGTCAACAAAAAAGTTTTTTACAAAAAGTTTGTACGACTTTTCCTAATATTTAAATTAGTCCCTGACTGTTAAACTCATAAACACGCATATCTTAGAAAATGCATGAAGGAAGCTTATAAGGATGTTAACATGGGTTGCACCTGCACACAACGGTCAGAAACCCAGTACGTGGAGAGCACATAACTGCGAGCTAGGCCCTGCGCCAGGCATTGGGCATTCCAGAGCCCCAGCTCTGTCTGAGCTCCTGTCCTAATTGAAGAATCAGGCAAAACACAAACAATTAACTACAGGGTGCAACGATGACACTTTTTAATGCTTTGACCTGCCTCTCAGAAGCCCCCAACACCCTGTCTCCCTCACCTCCTTTACTTTTTCTTTTCTGAATTACTTACCATGTTCTGGCATATGACATATTTTACTAGTCATATGTGTGACTTATTGCCTATCTCCCTTTACTAGAATTTAAGCTCCAGGAGGGCAGACACCTTCATCTGCTTTCTCCACTGTTATAGCACTGGAACAGAGCCCGCCCTTCACAGGGGCTCCTTTGAATACTCAAAAGATTAAACGAATAACCATTGGTACTCTGACTTTCCAGTTTCAAGCATGACAATTTACTTCTCCTCAGGTTCAGTGAAGAAACTGCCTAGACTTAGGCATTGATGGAAGATTTTATTTTCTTTCCTTTTTTATTGACACATAATAGTTGTACGTAGTTATGGGGTATAATGTAATTTTTCAATACGTGTATATATTTTTCAATACATGTAATGACCAAATCATGGTAATGAGTGTATCTGTCACCTTGGACATTTATCATCTCTTTGTTGTGAAAACATTCAAAATCTTCTCTTCTAGCTATTTGAATATGCAATGTATTATTTTTAGCTATAGTCACTCTATTATGCAATAGAGTACCAGAACTTATTTGGAGGGAAGATTTTCTTAGCAGATGAAGGATGCAGGGAGGTGGGGTAAATGCAAGGATCTGTGTGTGAATTTACACTTGGCCAGCTAAAATACATCCTGAAGTTACTGACTCAGTTCACTGAAGCCTTAACTGTGACAGTTCTTCAGCTCTAAGGTGAGAGAACTGGGAAAATTTGCACATCTCAGTGGCCTCAAGCCAGGTGTTATGTCCTTAAGCAGTATTTCTCCAGTTTGAATCAAGTGGGTATGTTCCTCCTGTGGCAGGTTCCTGGTATATAACATTTCACAAATGCAAAATTATGCTTAAAAGCCTGCAGCTCCCTTGGGCAGGAAAAGACAGAGAAACGTGGAGTCAGAGCTTAAAAGAACACTGGCTAGTCATGTTAACCAAGTTCTTGGTCAAGATGGGGGTTTGGTTGGTAATTGCAAATTCATAATTTTTAACCATTAGTCCCTAAGGAAAGGACTGTTTTAAAAATAACTCAGAAAAATAAAGTATATTTATTTAATGAATGCAAAGACAACCATACATTTATTGTCTTCTGTTTCTGCTGCTGTGTTTTACTACTGATGGGTGCTGGTAGATTACATATAAGGCAATGGGATTTCACGAGTGTGGTAGCATTTTGCCCTTTATTTCCTCTGAATTTGAAAAAAATGTATGCAGACAAGAATAACTTCATAACATCATCTTGCAAGAAGAATACTATGTGGATTTAAATTTTTTCTCATATTCCAGATGCAATTATATTTGAAAGGTCAGATACTTTATCAAAAGCCTAAAATGTATGTAAATGACATAGCTAGCTGTGCAATGTGGGAAAAAAATTAGTTACGTATTCAGATGATTCTGAGACTTTACATGTGATATGTCCCTTTATTAAGCAGAAAGGTCATCATTTCTGAATAAGAATCAAGGACCAAATACTGGGCCTCAGTTAGCAATGACATTTGTTGAGTGTTATTCTTGAAGTCATAAATCGCTCATTTATATTTGGCTTGTTACTTATTCTCTCAAAGTCTGTGAAAGCTGTTATGTAATGACAGGAAAAATACATTTGTGCATTTAATTTATGTTTTCATTTCTTTGTGATATTTTGAGTGCTTTCACATAAGAAGAGTCAAAAATATAGATTAAATGTTAGAGCCAAATTTTCTCTTTACAATGTGCATAGCCTCTGGTTCCAGGTTAAATGGGGTTACTGAGGATAGAATGTATTTCCACAAATATTTTGAATTCATTCCCACCATTCCACCTAAATGATTCTGGTCAAGTTCATCAACGGCCTCTATGTTGCAAATCCAGTGGTCATTTCTCAGTGGCTGTGTTATCTGACCTTTAGCAGCATTTGAAACAGCTGATCATTCTGTTTTCTTGACACACATTCTTCACCTTGTCCTTGGTGAAGGACGCCTTTGTTCTCTTTTTACCTCAGTGACTTCTCCTACTCATGTGCTTGCTGGTTTCTCCCTAAGTTCTTGGCCTCTGGGGGTTCCTGGTCTCCACCTCCTGCTCCCCCTCCCTAAGTCCTCTCACCCAGTCGGGGCTGTAAGGTGCACCTATGTGTGAGCGATTCATACACTGCTGATTGGAGTCCTGAATCTTCCTTCCGATGCAGTACTCATATCCCCGCCTCTTGCTGGGCATCTAGACTTGACTGTCTTACAGGCCCCTCACATCCCAAGCTCTGGTTCCTTATTGTCCAAGCAGAGCCATGTGCTACCTTTAAGGTTACGAGTTAACCTACTAGCACAGGAAATTTTGGAGGGTGGAGGAAGCAGACCAGCATACAGTTCCCTCAAGGATAGGGGTGGGGTAGACAAATTTGAAGTTGCCTAATGGAGGGCTTCATTTCTTTTTGCCTCCATTTCCTCACGTGGAAGAGGAAAGAATAATTGGACATAGCTCATAGGGTTATTGTAAAAAATTAATGGGACAACCCATGTAAAGTCCTTAGCAAAGCAACTGGAACTTAGTAAAGGCCCAATACATACTAGCTGTGTTGGGGATTAAAAAACAAACAAAAACATAACACATCCAAAACAGCTTAATTCCCTCCCCATTCTAGGCTTCTGCTGTTTCAGGAAATGGCAGTTCCATTTTATCAGTCGTTCAGTCTCCGAATTTTGCAGTTGTCCTTGATTCTTCTCTCTTATGCTCCCACACTACCCCACTAAATCCTGGTGCCTCTACCTTCAAAACATATCCAGAATCCGACCACTTTTTACCTACTTTACTGCTATCACCCAAAGACAAGTCTCCATCAACTCTTTGGATTACAGCACTGGCCCCCTAACCAGTCCCCATTCTGTCTTTTGTCACCTATATTCTCCACACATGAACTGAAGTGATATTATTACTATTTATTTTATTTCAGATAAAGTCATCCTTCCATGTTTTCCTACTTTACTGAGAGCAAAAGCCAAAGCCCTTTCCACTGAGTCTTTGTGACCTTTCTGACCTTGTCCATCACTCTCTCCCTTGACTCCCTCAGTCTGGCCACACTGATTGACTCTTTGCCTTTTTTTTTTTTTCTTTACACACTCCAGGGATGCTCCTACCTTAGGAGCTTAGGCTTGCACCTGTGTTCGCTTTCCACTCAGACATCTAGTGGCCTGGCTTGTTCTCATTCTTTTAGGTCTCTGCTCACAACTCTGCTTTATTTTTCTTCATAGCACTTATTGCCAACTGATACAGATTTGCTAAATGCATTTATTGTCTACCTCCTTCCCTATGCCCTTCCATTCCCACTACATAGAATCTAAGCTCAGTGACTAGGATATTTGCTTGGTTTACTTAGATCAGTGTCTGGCACATAGTAAGTGCTCAATAAAATGGAGTGAATGAATGAAATGACATGTTATTTATTTCAATGGATTGCTACTTCCCTGAGCATCTCTAAAACATTTTATGAATCACAAGAGGCAATATTTTATTATGACAGTAAATAATCATAAGACTCTTTAAAAAAGTTCATATTGTTAAAACTTACAATTATCCATCCAAAATATTATAGGTGGTGGTAATCCAATTGGGGGTCTACAGGGAAGTACTAAAGGTTGACCATTTCGAAGTATCATTGGTTCAAGTTTTTCTTTGGTCCACAAGGGTGACCCTATTGAATTAATAAAAAAACTTCTAAGTTATTTCTGCAATGAAAAATATAAAGAGATAGCTCTATAAAGAAAGGCAAACTAAACTTCCAGGGAAATAGTCATTTGGAATTTATGTACAATAAATTAATGAGAAAATAGTTTTTAAGTATAGTGTTAAAAATTAAAAAAGTAAAGGATAGTAAAAAATTCTCATTCACTGCCACTAACAGTATAAATTCTAACCCAGTGATCACATATGTAAGAATTTATACTAAATAATCATCAAGAAGACATATAATTTTGATGTAAGCATGCTGTTCACAAGAGAATGAAAAATATTTAAATGTCAAAAGATTTGTTAAATAAGTAATTGTATACTTATACCTTTGAATACCATACAGTATTACATAAGTATATTTATTTATAAGATTGATATGAGAATATTCATGACATATCAATAAGTAAGAAAAGACTGTAAAATAGTATTTCAGAATGAGCTGGTTTTAAACACATACCTACATATCTGCCTAGAAAAAAATGTGAAGAATATTTGAGTAGTAGTTATTTCCTTTAATGGAAAGATTCATAAGTAATATTTACATTTCTTTTTCGTTTATCTGTAATTACTTTTTCTATAATGAACCCATATTACATCTATAATAAAAAAGTTTTAAAAATGACCATTACTGCAAATAGGCACTGTTCTTTAAATACATGCTCTTGAGATTGTTGAGAGGATTTTGGTACTGCCCACTGCAAAAAGAGCAACAATAATATTAATATAGTGAGGACACTCTATTTCCAGGGAAAGTTTGAAACAAAAATGTTTAAAGTAGTAACACCTAGACCTCAATTACCCATGTCATACTGAGTTTATTTCTATCTGGCCATAGGAATAAATAAGATACATGAGAAATAAATAATTAGATCAATTCTGGGTAGAAATGCTTCTTTCTTAACTCTGCTGTTTTATTCAGGACTACTTGTATGAAAGATATATTGGATCTGCAAAGCATTAGTCTGAGGAGTTTGTTAGGCTAAAGTGGAAAGGAGCAATAATTTTCCTGCAATACAAGGTCAGAATATCAGACGCAATGCCATTGCTTTCTTGTAATAGTATTCGGATGATGGAACAGATGCTGAGTCTTGGAGCAATACTTTAAAAAGGGTCATGTTTGGTTGACAAGTCCCACTTACTGGATGGGCGGATGACGATGTTATTAGAAATCGCAGCTCCGCGTTCATTTCTCGCCGTGCACTGATAGACGCCTTCATAGGTCTCTGCTTTCCCTTCACTCATGATGTTGATTATGAGCGTTCCTGAGCCAGGCTTCATGGTGACTAGTGGGTCTTTATCTATGTCAAAATGAGTGCCATTACGAGTCCAGGAAAAGCTGCCCAACACATAAAAGATGGTTTGTTAATAGTCCAGAAAATATGATTACTTACTCTTTAAAAAATTCTTAGCAGTTTTATGGGTTTCTAGAAATAATTATTAGATTTTAATATTCAGTAAAAGAGCAATAGGCCCCCATACCTGAAATGTTCCATTGAATCATGGCTTAGAAAAAAGTGCTGGCTGTACATTTTAAGGCACACGTCTTTAGAACTAGCCCGAATCTGACCCAATAAAGAAATCATGCACAAATTGCCTGACATTTTTTAAAGAAAATTCAGGAAGCAGGTCTCCCAGGCACTCTCTCTTAGATCTGTATTAGCATTTTTATTGTAAACTCCATTGTTCATCGAGTTGATAACCTGTCTATAAAAATTTGCTCTGGGCTAAAATGTGACAAGAAAGGCCTCCACAAGTACTACCTTTTTGTGTTGAAAATTGATCAGAGCTGCAATGAACATTGGGAAACAAGTAAACCTTCGACTTGATGATTTCCATTCCTTTGGATATATTCCCAGCAGTGGGATAGCTGGGTCGTATGATAGATCTATCTTCAGCTGTTTGAGGAACCTCCAAACCATTTTCCATAGGGGTTGCACCATTATGCATTCCCACCAACAATGTAAGAGAGTTCCTTTTTCTCCACAACCACGCCAGCATTTATCTTTC